>NW_015171516.1:122363-192165 GCF_001447785.1 Gekko japonicus
GGGAAAGAGGAATGAGGTGAGTTAACACCCCCTTTTCCTGAATGCTGCTGCCTTGATCCATATCAAGCTCTTAGAGGGCCACAGTGGCTCAGAGGTTAAGTTGAACTGAAGACGGGAAGGTCGGTCGTTCAGCAGTTCGAGACCTGAGTGCCACATGACGGAATGAGCTCCCAATCCTGCCAACCTAGCAGTCCAAAAGCAAGAAATTGAAAGTAGATAAATAGGTACCGCTTTGGTGGGAAGGTAACAGCATTCTGTGTACCTTGGCATCTACTCATGCTGGCCACATGACCACGGAGAAGTCTTTGGACAGCGCTGGCTCTTCGGTTTGGAAACAGCTATGAGCACCACCTCCTAGAGTTGGATTCGACTAGCTTTCAAGCAAGGGAAACCTTTATTAGGACTTAATGCTCTCCTGGTGTCCTCTGCTGAGGCCCCCATGCCTGTAACCTCTCCTGGCTTCCTCCACCATGGTTGCCAGGCCCGAAGTGGCCCCCAGTGTCCTCCACCAGGGTGGCCTGGCTTTCAGTGGCTGCTGGTGTCGGCTCCCTACAGTGGTCACTACCAGCTATATGGGTAAGTACTTTGGGCAAGTGCAGAGAACATCTTATTTTAATTTGGGGGGAATTTAACCTCCCAATGTATTTTTTAAAACAGATTTCTCTGCAAACCTGAGGCATCCCCCAAGTTTGCAGAAAAATCTGTTTAGCATTGATGTGACCTCAATCTACAGATTTAGGTATCTGCAGATGGGAGCCACGTGTCACTATTAGATACATTGACAAGAGGAATGCGAGGCATGTGTTTGGTACCTTTGTGGTTGAAGTCATAAATGTAAGGAGGGCAAGGTACAGCCAGCATTTCCCCCGCAGATCCCCGGGGCCAGCAGATTAAGCCGTCCCATTCTGGAAAGCAGTTGCCTTCTGTAGAGAAACAAAACAAGAAGACGGTGTGGGTAAAGGGGATGAAAGAACATCTGAAAATGTCGAGGCAGTGTGCGACTGCAATAAAAAAGTCCAACGCTATGCTCGGGATTATTAGAAAAGGAATTGAAAACAAATCAGCCAGTATCATAATGCCCCTGTATAAATTGATGGTACGTCCTCAAAAAGGATATTATAACATTGGAAAAGTGCAGAAAAGGGCAGCTAGAATGATAAAAGGGTTGGAACACTTTCCCTATGAAGAAAAGTTAGACTGCTTGGGGCTCTTTAGCTCAGAGAAATGACGGCTGAGGGGTGACATGATCGAGGTTTATAAGATTATGCATGGGATAGAGCAGGTCGAGAAAGAGGTACTTTTCTCCCTTTCTCACAGTACAAGAATTTGTGGCACTCAATGAAATTGCTGAGCAGTCAGGTTAGAACAGAGAAAAGGAAGTCCTTCCTCACCCAAAGAGTGATTAACAAATGGAATCCACTGCCACAGGAGGTGGTGGCAGCTACAAGCAAGCACACACATCACCCGGAAGAGATGTAATGACGCCGGGCACGCTGGGCATGCCCCGCGTTGGCAATAAAGCTACGAGCCTGGAGGGAAGAAATGAAGGGAGCTGGGACCTCCCGTGCGCTTCCCCGCTTCTGCCGTGCAACTGCTCTGTGGCCCGGCTCTCTAGCAGAGGGGCTCGCTCGGGTGCCCGGCCCAGCACACCCACACCCCTCTGGACCGCAAGCTTCCCCAGCAGCCACTTGCCCGCTTTCCAACGGCGCACGAACAGCCCGGCTCCTCGCGGAGCTCGCACGGGGGGGCACTAGATCCCCTGCGCACACCTCCCCACCGGCACACTTTTCAGTTCCATGCAGAGTCAATCAGAAGTGCAGCTGGGCAGAAGCGCCCTCTGGGGGTCGCCCCGCTCACTTGTTGCCCATTTTCAGCACGGTTGCTGCACCAGGAGGTGGCTCGTGGCGCGCGGAGCTGGACTGTAGTGGCACGTTGCCGTGGTCTGAACGGCCGAAGGGGCCCTCCGTGCAGGCCCGGCCGCCGTGCCAGTTCCCGACGGAGTGCGTGGAAGGAGCTCTGAGAGGGCGGTGGCAGCGGCAGCAGGAGCCCCTCCACTGGCCAGCCAGGAAAGGGAAGCGGTGCGGTCGGAGTGCCCGCCTGGGTTCCAGTCCCCGCTCCGCCCTGAAGCCGGGGAGGGGAAGGGTCTGGGAGGCCTGCGCATTGAAGGACGGGCAGGACAACCATGTCGGGGCCCGGCTTCGGTGGCAATGCTGCTAGCGGTTCTTTCCTCGCCCAAACCAGCCCCTCCTCTCCCGCGCACCGACCAGTCCCGCACAAGGGCTCCAGGTGACCCGGTGGTGGTGGGGAGGGCAGCCCCCCCACGAGCCACCTGCTGCTTCCCGCGCCTCTTGCAGCCTCTGGCGCATCCTGCTGGGCGAGCTGCTTCCCATGCCCTCGCTCCGCCCGCCGAGCAGCGCTTCAGCCAGGGCGGGCCTTGGTGGTAAGCGGAGCCAGGGGCTTGTCTCGGCCTCCAGCGCCGCCGCTTCCAGCCTCTCATCTTCGGGCCGGGGGGGGGGAGCAGAGGATCGGGGGTGCAGAGGATCGGGGGAGGGAGCCCACAAAACTCACGGGAGGGCCCGGGCCCCGTGGGCCCCATGTGAGCTATGGGCCTGGTTGTCCTTCCAGATCTCTGAGCCCCACTTGGAAGCTGGCAAGCCCTGCCCAACCCTCTGCTGAGATATTCAGATGGATGAAGAAACCCCACCTCCCATTGTAGGACTGAAATTGCTTATGGACAGAGGGTACGGATATGGTAACTTTTGGTTCCTTTGGGCTTTTTCTATGGTCAGGAAGTTAATTTTCTTCCCATCCGATTTGTTTAAGTTTCCTGATTTTGCTGGCTTCACATGTGGCTCTTTTGATATCTCTTTTTTTGTCAGACTAGGATGTGAGAGGAATCTGGGTCCAAATAACCTGTTCTGCCCGGGAAGCAAGATGTCACCTAGGCCTTCCTCTTTATGCTGGTAAGTCCCCCTGCTGGCTAGCTGATTGGTAGCGAGGGGAGGGGGCACGGCCTGTCAGCGGGTGACCTCATACGGCCGCTGGAGAATCTGGCAACCCTTGTGGCCCTTTCTTACACGCCCAGGAAAATGCTGCTGGCCACTTTGGGGTCAGTGTGGAAAGAAATTTCAGAAATATAGAAGGTTTGGGTTTAAAATGAACCAAAATAATTTATGAAATCCATGTATATCTGTCTTTGCCCTTGCTAACGGACAGTCACAGCCTGTCTCACTATGATTCTTGCCAAGCCCTTTTGCTCTCAGTGTATTCAACATTCCATTCCCCAGCCCCAGGTGTGTGAGCCTTACATTAAACAGCTTGTCAGGAAGGCCAGCTTGAGAAGTGACAGACCCCCAATTTCCTAGGCCATAACATGCATGACCATTTGTGGAGCTGGTAGGCTTCAAATCCACAATGCAAAATTCATGGGAAACAGAAGTTCAAACAAACCCCGATCTTATCTCAACAAAAGCACCAAAAGGACAGTTTGTTTGAATCAAGATATATGTGTGAGACTCATAATTTAAAGACAGTAACAATTGCAGCTGGGCCCTAAATCCCATATGCTATCTCAAGATAACAGGATTTCACATACCCCACCTTCCCCTTAGAAGATAACTTTGAAGCAGCTCTCTGATATCATCAAAGAGCAGTTTATTTCCCCTGATTGGGAAATTTTTCTCCAGGCCAGTTTGGCTGGAGATCTTGGAGGGGTTTTTGTCATCTTCTGGGCATGGAGCAGGGGTCACTGGGGGTGTAGGGGGGAGGTATTTGTGAATGTCCTACATTGTGCAGGGAGTTGGACTAGTTGACCCTGGAGGTCCCTTCCAGCTCTATGATTCTATGTTTCTGTGATTCTAAAACTATTTTCCTAGAACCTGAGACTGATATGCTGCTATTAGGTATTTTCGAGAGTCAAACATAACATCCGACACTGGCTGCTAAAAGAACACTTGCAAACTTCGGAAACGGCAGTGATGAGTAAAAATAGACTGATGGTTTATTCAGTCTTGGGGACTGGGAACCTTGTTCACTGGAGCATATGCATGGATTCCTGTTCTTGATGGCTTGCTATGGAAGCGGGATATGCTTCAGGAACATATCAATAAATCATAAGTAGTATAAAACTGTCCGTAAGGCCCATAATTTACTAGGGGGCTCAAGTGGTTAAGACGCTGAACTGCAGGCTGTGGAAGGTCAGTAGTTCAGCGGTTCAAGACCCGGATGCCGCAAGACAGGGTGAGCTCCTGTCTCTAGTTCCAGCTCCTGCCAACCTAGCAGTTCGAAAGCAAGAAATTGCAAGTAGATAAATAGGGACCACTTCGGTGGGAAGGTAACAGCGTTCCGTGTGCCTTGGTGTTTAGTCATGCCGGCCACATGACCACGGAAACGTCTTCGGACAGCGCTGGCTCTTCGGCTTTGAAACGGAGATGAGCACCGCAACCCTAGAGTCGGATTCGACTGGCTTTCGAGCAAGGGAAACTTTACCTTTACCTTACAGGGTTTCTTGCAAGGACGCAAACCACGTGTGCATCGTTCTGCATGGAGCAGTGGATAAGTGACGCACTGCGCATACGCTTTGCACCCGTTAACTGCATCAGGACCATAGGTATGGGTGCATACTGCCAGGGTCTGAACACCCTAGGGTTCCCAACCTCTAGGGGGTGGCTGGAGATCTCCTGGGATTACAACCAATGTTCCCTCTAAGCTGTGGGAGTCTTGTGAGCAAAAATTCTACTTTGTGAGCTACAAGTTGTGAGCAGGAGATTTGGCTGCTGCATAAATTAGTTTGCTCTGGAGCCATCCCTTCCTAAGCTAACACAAAAATCTGTGAGCCGGAGGCTAAAAAACTGTCTGGATTCTTGTTTCTTGATTTAAATTTGTTTGGGAAAAAATCTAATGTTTCTTTACGAAGTATCTCAAGTATTTTTTTCTTGTCCAACAAATCTTTGTTTATTCTTAGGGCTGCCAAATGTGGGTGGGGGGCGGGGAATCCCCCGCTTTGAAGGCCCGATTTCCGACGCAGCTGAATCGGGCCCCGGGGGGAACCCCGGGGGGAAGTCCGCCCCCCAAGACTGCGTCACCGGAGGTGACGCAGCCACCCAGAGCCCAGCGAGGCTCCCCCGCTGCGGCACGTGAGTACGCTTGGCAACCCTATTTATTCTCCATTGAAATTACTTATTTTTCTCTTTTGACGTCCAGATTAATGGGTTATGGTCAGAGTTACTCTTTGGCAATATTTCCACTTTTTGTGTCTTTAATGCAATGTCCTCTGACATCCAAATCATGTCAATCCTGGAAAAGGAATTATGTCTATTGGAATAAAAGGTAAAATCTTTAGTTTTGGGATTCCATTTTCTCCAAACATCTTCTAATTTTTCTTGTTCCATTAATCTGAAAAAAAACTTTTGGCAGTTTTCCTATCCTTTCATCAACCTTTTTTGATTGCCGATCCAATTTATTATCCACTGTTCCATTAAAGTCTCCTGCCAATATGATCTGGTCATAATTCACTTGGTCCAGTTCTCTCGTCAAATCCTTTAAAAAGTTCTCTTTTGTTCCATTAGGTGCATATACATTAATTATCAATGACTTTTTTTGATGCATCATTATTTCCACACCAATATATCTTCCTTCTTCATCTTTGAAAATTTCCTTCGGTTGAAGTTCTTTTTTTCACATAAGTCACAGTCCCATTAATCTTTTTCTCTGCCAGTGAACAAAATTCTTCTCCCAGTTTTTTGTTGATTAGATATTTACTGTCTTGTCCTTTAATATGTGCTTCTTGAAGGCAGATTATGTTACATTTTTGTTTTTCCAACCAATGCTTTACTAGTTTTCTTTTGTTCTGTGAGTTAAGTCCATTCACATTCCAAGATAAAAACTTGTAATCCATAGTGTCTTGTATTATATGTCTCCAAAATCTTCTATACTGTCTGCCTTAAACCTATACATATCTCCCATTGACTTGATAGTAAACCTTGACATACGATAGGTAAAAGACAGTCCTTCTGGAATTTCCCATCTGAATCTAATAGTCAGTTGTTTCAACTTGTCTACCAAGTTCTTGTATTTCTTTCTGTCCTGGTTGGATCTACACCCCAAATCCTTTACTGAACATCCTCTCCTGTTGGTTGTATTGACTCACTGTTGTTATAATCTGCCTTGAGTCCCAGTAAGAAAGGCGGACTATGGTTGCGGTCACACGCATGAGATAACACGGGGGGAGGAAAGGCTATGTGTTCCGCAGGATTTTGACCCGCATTTGTACTCACACAGTCCGTGGGAGCTGTGGGGGCAGCCCGCCACTGCTTGATCAGACACAACCGTGGGTGAATCTTTTTTTTTTGCCGTGTGTTTTTGGTGCACTTCAACGAGGGATCAATGGTTCATATCGCCGCACTGAGTGCTCCCTATGCAGTGTGCGATGATGTGCATACCAAAACAGAGAAAAAAACAACAGCCTGATCAGACCATCTCAATGCCATGGGAGCGTATTTATATTTATTTATTTATACCTTCGTCTTATATACCGCCCTGACCCCGAAGGGTCTCTGGGCGGTTCACATAGTGGTTCTAACCAACCAATTAACCTGACTAGGGTCACATTGTCTACAGGGTGGTGACTGCCTACCAGCACCCCGGGCTAGTTGTCATCCGGCTTCCTTCCGCGGCTTCAGATATTGGCGTCCTGGTGCCCTTCCTGGAGCCGATCTTCCCCAAGCAGCTTCTTCCGGCAGGTCTCGTCTTAGCGCATGGCTCTGTGTTGGCTGCAGTTCCAGTAACTGTCCACAGGTGGCTCTGCCATGCTGCGCCGCACGCCACCACGCTCTCCAAGGCTCCACTTTCTCTGGGCTCCAACGTTGCTCCACCGGGTCGCCAGGAACTGCTCTGCTGCCATCGTTGCCGCCGCTGCCGAACCCTCTACATCACAAGGAGGAGGGGTGCCCCCTGCCACCTAGGGCAGGTACCCACTATCTACTTGCATTTATGATGCTTTCGAACCACTGGGTGGACGGGAACTGGGACGTGGGCCGGGAGCTCACCCCGACCACGGTGGGTTTCGAACAGCTGTACTGGCTGTTCATTGATGTTACTTTGCAGGCGTTCTTACTGCCTGTGCCACCGCTCCCTGTTGGAGCAATCACACAGTGGGAAGTCCATTCCTGGCCCATAGTAACCTGTTTTCTACTGGACTTTCCCTAGTACCTTTTTACTCCGCTTCTGCGATGGAGCAAAAGGGGTTGCCAACAGGTGCGGGGTACTTCCCAGATGTTTGCATCTGATTGCACCCTTAAAATCCACCCAGCATTCGCCCCTATGGCGTGGATAATTCTGCGTGTGATCGCACCCTATAAATAACATAATTTTTTTAAAAATCAGCTAAGAAAAAGGATACTCTACGGAGCAGTTAGTAATCATCAATTTTAGAAAAATACGCAGTGCGATCTCTACACTGGAAATACAAGTCGTATTCCATCTTTCACTACGTGTCACGAAGATCAACGTGACTGAATTTTCTATTTTATTAACCTTTGCCTGCATACAAAAGTGGAACTGTCACAGTTCTCCACAGAGATCCAAGTTCAAGTCAAGAGGATATGAGTCAAGTACTTTCGGGGAGCCTTGTAAATGTTGTTTGTCAGATAAGTCCGCATGATGTGGTTAAAAAAAATGTACTTGATACTTCTTTGTACATTTCACTTCTCTTCTTCATATGAGCTTCGGGTATATCAATTATAGCGTTCTAAGTAGATAAGTGATAAGTAGATACGCCTCCAGCATTCATGTTCGTTTCTGTTGCGCTGCCATAATTTGCTTGTTTTTCTCCCCGATTCGCTTGTGGAACTGGGCTACTTTGTGGTCAGTCTCAGGCGAGATATCTTTTGAAATACCATCAAATCTTTGGAAATCATTCCTCACCTAGAAGCGGTCTGCTGATTGACAGAGGTCTGTGTGTGTTTTCAAATCCAATTCTTCTTCTTGGAGAGATTGACATGTGGTGAAAGTGTAAAATTTCATTCCACGTGATCAACGCCCGCATACAAACCCTAGTTATTGCATGTTTTTCTTTGCAGTGTTTTCTGCCTCCTGTATACTTTCTCTCTTTTGTGTATGTGATATATAGTAACAGACTTTCTTCTTGCTGCCTTCCTGACTGTATGCCATGAAGCCGTCTGAGGGAAGCCGCGTAGCCGGGCTGGGCTAAGCTAGGCTGCGGATAAGGAAAAGAGAGCGTAGAGAACGGCGGGAACTTGTGGCAACAGCAGGGACGCCGGAGCAGTGCAAGGAGGACTCAGCCCCGCCTCCTCCAGCGGCGACTGATGCCACCCGAGGGAGCGGCCGGGGGTGACGTGAAAGAGACAAATGTGTCTGTTTCATATAACTCCTTTTGAATAGCAGCTTTGCCTCAGCTTTTCGGTAAATCTAAGGAGGGGGGAAAGGTTTGTCTCCTCCCGTCATTTCGTGCTGAGCTTGTTCTGCACTTGCTGGGGTTAACATAGGGGAGCGATCCACAGTGCGATGCTCCATGCTCTTTCCCCTGTAGTCCATTCACTAGGTTTCTCCCACCTCATCCCCCCTGCAAGTGTATGTTGGAGCGAGCGACTCAGCATGCTTGGACACTGGGGGGGCACTACATCACTCTAAGCATGTATAGGTGTTATCTCCTTGAATGGGATGCCTCTCTTTGCCTTAACCTGAGAGCTGCTCTCTGACCCCCTCCCTTTGTCCCCTCCCTCTCATCACATGGCCTTCCATGGAGACACATGTCTCTGCAGATCTGTCCTGTAGAGACAGTGCCCTCATACTCCCACACACGTTACGCTGGACAAGCTGGCTATCTGTGATAGGGAAAGGACTCTTTAGATGAGGCTTCTTCATCTTGTTTTGTCTGCAACCTGAATGTGAACTGGATCAACTTGGATAAATATAAGTTTACCATTTTTGCAACATACTTCTTGGGAGATTTATTTACTGCCCTCAGTATCAAGCTTCTGTGAATGGGCAAAAAACTCTGCTGTATTAACCAAACACCCCAGTATTCGGAACTTCACCGTTGGGGTGTCTGTCCGCACCGCCACGGACTCTTCCCTTGTTCACCCTTTCCCAGGAGCATGTTCCATTTAAATCCACCAAAGCAGAAACTCTTGACAGAATAACTGGCTGGATTTCATTATAATCAAATCTCCTTGACCCAAAGCCAGTGTGCCAATACGACAGAATGTGGTTAAAGCCTAGCGAACAATGGACTTCAGTGTTGAATTGGTTGTATTAAGAGTGCACCTGGAAAGGGTGCACCCAACTGTGTTGCCACTGGAGAAAAGAGGGGTGGCCAGTGGGAGGAAGAAGAGGCCCACTCCCTCTCAGCAGGGAGAAGCAGAGGGGGAGCAGGATGCCCCTCCAAGAAAGGCTACCCACACTCGGGCTGCCATGAGTGGGACATCGAGGAGGGCCACCCTCCAAGAGGTCAAAAGATTACACAGAGGGCCCAGGAAGCAGATGACTGCAGTGGTGCTACTCAGGGCTATTTTGGGGCAGGAACGCACAGGAACGGAGTTTCGGCTGGCTTCAGAGTTGGCCATGCCCACTACAGCCAAAACCTCTGCGTGCCTGGCTACAGAGGGAAGGCCTGGAGAGTGACCCCCCTGGTGACTCTGAGGCAGGCGGGCCGGGGGGGGCTGGAAGGATTGGGGAGGCATTTAAATGCTTCCCCGGCCTGTCCAAGGGCTGGCTTTCCTGGGCTCCCCGCAGCTGCGGGGCGCCCAGACAAGCCAAGGGAAGGCATGGGGGTGTGGCCTAATATGCTAATGAGCTGTGCTGTTGGGGTGTGGCCTAATATGCTAATGACTTCCTGCTGGGCTTCTTCTACAAAAAAAGTCCTGGTGCTACTGGACTGTTGCTCTTTTTTAGTGAAGAAGGGAGAAGTGACTCTCGAAAGCTTCTGTCCTGCCACAGATTTTCTTAGTCTTCGAGGTGCTCCTGGACTCTGGCTCTTTTCAGTTTATAAACGTCTGTATGTCCTCCCTTAGTTGTCTCTTTTCTAAACTGAAAACTTCCAGACGCTTCAGCCTTTCCTCATAGGGAAGCCCCTCCCCAAACCCCGCCCTCCTCAGGCCCCACCCCCCAAATCTCCAGGTATTTCCCAACCCGAAACTGGCAGCCGTAATCCCCTGTGCTTCTTGTTCTGCAGCGGAAACACTACAGATTCTACTCTGACCCTCGAAGGAATACGATGGCGTTAAAATAAATCTGTCTTGTACAAACAGCTGATCACGCAAGGATCCCCAAGGGATCAACCACAAGATGTTTTCACCTCCTGGGTATTATTGCTCTGGCGGGGAAGTGAAGTAGAAAATATTCGACAAGGTATGGAAATAGAATGTGGAGGAGGCACTAAGATCAGTGACTCAGAAGTTGAGCTTTCTTTTTGCCTCTCTTCTTGTGGCTGTTATCAGCTGGTGTTCTCCGAATCTGAGCTCTGCTTACCCTCCCGAAGGTGATTTCTGTTCCCCGTTAATCTGCTTCCTTTGTGTGCACTTGCATGTGCTTTATTAAATTGGCATTCAGCAGTTAACGAAGCTATTGTTTTCATGATCTGTTTGATTTTTTGTGTGTCTCATTTTACTTCAGCTATGAGCTGGATTCCACCAAGTGACTCAGTTTCCCTGGTGGCTCTCGGGAAGAGAGATTCGCTTCTGTGTAGGGATGGGCACGAACTGGCTGACAAACTAAAGTTCATCACGAATTTTGGCTGCTTCCTGGTTCGCAAAGCGATGTTTGTGAACTGAAGAACTGCCACGAACTAGCATGAATTTTGATGTAATTTGTGAAGAGAAGAAAGCGGGAAGCTCTCCACCGCTCAGCTGTTTGGTTTAAATGGCTCCGAGTCATTTAAACCCTGCTTTCTGCTCTCCACTAGGATGGCAGGAGCTGGGGCCAGAGACGGGAGCTCACTCCGTCACGTGCCACTAGGGTCTCAAACTGCCAAACTACAGACCTGCTGGTCTGCAGGACAGCGCTGGCTCTTTGGCTTGGAAACAGAGATGAGCACCGCCCCTTAGAGTCAGATTCGACTAGCTCTCGAGCAAGGAAAACCTTTATCTTTACCTTTACCTTTACTTCTACTCCATGTGACTTTTTGCAGGGAGCAGAAAGCAGGCTTTAAACAGCACAGAGTGCTCAGCTTTTTGGAAACCTCTGCTTTCTGCTCCCTGCAAAAAGCCACATGGAGCAGAAGGCAGTGGTTTAAACTTTAAATGGCTCACAAACCAATATGAGCGGGTTCGGTTCACAAACCAGAGTTATCGGTTCATAGTTCGGTTCATAATTCAGCCATGAACCACAAACTGAACTGCAAAAATGCAGTTCGTGCCCGTCCATACTTCTGTCCCATCGAGTTCAGGGCAGCCCATTCATACAAGTCATGATGTAGTCTGGCACTGAGAGGCTGGGGTGAGACGTGTGGGGTTTTTTGAGGCACAATGAGCTAGAGTGCTCCTGAGCACAGTGAAATATGTCATCGTGGCCTACCTGACGATTTTGTTATCTCTGGATCAAGTGTAACCATCAGGATGCATTTCCAGGTGTCACATGAGCTGGATGGCCCCTCGTCGCTGTCGCTGGTCCCCTGCTGCTCCGACCTATAAGCCACCGCGACCTGCCACTTGGGGAGTGGAAGAGGGGAACCACAGAGGCCTCAGACAGTCGGGAGGGGAGGAGGTTACGTCACCACCCTCCGCTCTCCCTCAGCGTATTCAGGCCGCTCCTTCTCTCCCTCCTCCCTTAGTGCCGCCAGTGCCGTTTCATCCTCCTCGGCCTCTGTTCCTGTTCCCCCTTTTATTCCTGCTCCGTGACACCTGCTCTACCCTAAGGTTCGCCCTCCACCCACCACTTCGCCCTCGCCCTCCCTCCTTAGGCTAGGACGCTGAGCTGGGGGCGCGGTCTCCTTCCGTTTCCCTCCCTCCGGCCCCAGCAGCTGCGCTCGCCCTGTGTCTCTCTCCCTCCAGGCAGCTCGGGGCCGAGAGCATTCCCTTCCCCCCCCCGTTCCGGGACACCTCCCTCTGGAGTCGGGCCTCTGTTGCACGTGGCGTTGCCCAGGCGCCTTGGAGGCATCTCGTCGGGTCCTGGGGACGATGTTGTTGGTGCGGCTGTTCGGCTCCGGGCCTCGGGAGGTGTTGCTGAGGTCGGGGGCTGGGGTGGTCAGCGGCTCCCAAGTCCCGAGTAGCAGGGGCCAGCCCTGGGGAGGTTCGCCCTTGGGACACCAGGCAATTGTTGGTTTCTGTCCAAGAGTTGAACAGGGAGAAAGACTGATCTCACACTGATCTATCTAGGGTTGCCAGCTCTGGGTTGGGAGATACCTGGAGATTTTGTGGGTGGAGCCTGGGGAGGGTAGGGGCCTCAGCAGGGTAGAATGCCATAGAGTCCACCCTCCAAAGCAGCCATTTTCTCTGGGATAACTGATCTTGGTCATCTGGAGATCAATTCCAATAGTGGGAGATCTCCAGGTGGTGCATGGAAGTTGGCAACCCTATATCCAGTGCTTTTTAAAAAAAAAAGAGGTGCAAAACAATGAAGTTTTCAGTCTGTATACCGAAAACCCATGAACGTTTAAACATTTTAAAAAGAGTTTTGTCAAAGAGTTTCCAGAATGGCGTTCCGGCGAGTTTCCCCAGGGAAAAAAAAGCCCTGCCTAGATCTACCTCACTTTATTGGTGCATACATCTCAAACGCTGGATGAGAAATAGAGTCCTCAGATACCTCACCTCCTCCTCCTTGGAGCTGGGACGTGACGTTCTGCTCACACTGAACTCTGGCCTCCAGGAGAAGGTAAATCTGATCCTCGGTCGTAACGGTATAATCCAAATCGACCTGGCAAAGAAAAAGCCCAAACTGAAACCGATCTTGTGAAGGATATCTGAGTAGAGATAGATCCAGGTGGGCAGCCGTCTTGGTCTGAAGCAGATCAAATTTAGAGTCCAGCGGCACCTTTAAGACCAACAAAGTTTTATCCAAGGTGTGAGCTTTCACGTGCCTGCACATTTCGTCAGATGATGAAATGGAATGACAGATCATGTTTGCATATATAGGGGTGGCTTGTTAAACTGGCATGCAGGATAGTAAAGATGGCCCCGGTCACATGAGAGGATTTGAGCCGGGAGAGGGACGGATCGGGGGTGGAGAAAACGGGCGCGATCCCACCGCAACATCTGGGAAGTGTTGTGCGCCCGTCCCCGATTCAGCCCTTCCAACGATAACCCGCAGCAAAAAAGAACCAACTACCGAGGTGGTTCTTTCCGAAAGGCCACATCAAAGCCGGCCGTGGGATTGCCGGTGCATTCTTCTGCCGGCGTATTCCCGGCTCCTGGCCGAACTGCGCATGCTCAGACATGCGCAGTTCGGCAGCCTCCCGTGGCTTCCTCCCCGGTCTCCCCGACATCTGATTGTGCCGGGGAGCAATTGCGCGGCGGCTCACGGGATCTGTATGATCCCGCCGCCGCGTGCCTATTTTGGTGCGGCTTTTAAAAGCCGCACTTTGCCCGTCCTTTTTTCCCCTCGTGTGGCAGGGACCAATGTTTATTAACAGATCAAAAGAATGACAAACTTGATTTCTGGTTACCAACTGTTTGTGTTCAGTGGGGGGGGGGGAACAACCAGTGTTTCCTCTAAGCTGAGTCAGTGTGAGCTAGCTCACAGTTTTTTAACTTCCAGCTCACACAATTTGTCCTAGCTCAGGAAAGGGATGGCTCCAGAGCAAACTAATTTATGCAGTAGCCAAATCACCTGCTCACAACTTTAATGCCAGTAGCTCACCAAGTAGAATTTTCGCTCACAAGACTCCACAGTTAAGAGGAAGCATTGGAGCATAGGTAATAAATATATCAGAACGGGAGATTGATGTGCCCCAAATCATTAGAATCCAATCCTTAGACCCCATCAGTCTCCTTTCTAGCATGAAGGCGAACCTTACAGCATCTTGGCTGTGCAGAATAGAGTTCACAATCATAAGCCTGCATTTCACAGCGGCCACACATTCATTTGGGAACAACGCAACTCATTTCTAAGCATCTGAAGCTTTGGCCACGGCGGAGTCTGCCAGGGCTCTCTTTCTACCTCTCGCATAATGAAAACAGTTTTTGCTGGTGCGGCATCACTCTTGGTCTTGAGTAGATGAGACTCGTTCCCTTAATGGATGTTCTGCTTTGGGGCTGCCTTATTTGGTTTAAGGGGGTGCAGAGATTTCTGTTTCCATAGAAGGGTCATTCCAGTTTTAGAAGACAGAAATGAAAAGCTTTGCTTTCCCAGACTTTCATTCACAGGGTTTGCTTTTCTTTATTAGAAGAGGAGGAGGAGGAGGAAAAGGAGGAGGAGGAGGAGGAAGAGGAGGAGGAGAAGATTGGATTTATACCCCGCCCTTCCCTCAGAGTGTCAGAGCAGCTGACAGTCGCTTTCCCTCCCCCTCCCCACAATAGACACCCTGTGAGGTAGGTGGGGCTGAGAGAGCTCTCTCAAGAACTGCCCTTGAGAGAGAAGCTCTGAAAGAACTTGTAACTGACCCAAGGTCACACCAGCAGCTGCATGTGGCGGAGTGGGGACTCAAACCCGGTTCTCCCAGATTAGAGTCTGCGCACTTAACCACTACACCAAACTGGACGCCATAAAGAGGGGAATCCTTCTGTGAGGAAGAGGGTATGTGTGTGTGTGTGTGTGACCTGGAGATCTCCCGCTATTACAATCGACCTCCAGATGACCCAGATCAGTTCCCCTGAAGACAATGGCTGCTTTGGAGGGTGGATTTCATGGCATTACGCCCTGCTGTGGTCTCTCCCCTCCCCAGGCTCCACCCACAAAATCTTCAAACGTTTCCCAACCCAGGGCTAGCAACTCTAGTTGCCAACCTTTTGGTGGGCCCTGGAGAGTCCTGACATCTCTATCACGAGGAGCAAGAAGCAGCCAGGTAAGTTGCAGAGCCCTCCCCCCGCCTGCCTTCAGGTAGAAGCTCTCCCTCCTCTGCAAGGACAGATCTGCACGTTCTCTCCCCCCCCCCAGTAGCTAGCAACCCCAAACAGTCCAGTGGCGCTTGCGCGGTGGGTGCTGCCTTCTGACGCACTTCCGGTGATGTCAGGGGGTCTGGCATATGCAAATGGATTATGCTAATGAGCTCCTGCACTGCTTTTCCTACGAAATGACCCCTGTGCAATACCATAGAGTTCTCTTTCCAGAGCAGCCAATTTCTCCAGGGGAACTGATCCCTGTTGCCTGGCTATCAATTGTGATAGCGGGAGATCTCCAGCCACTGCCTGGAGGCTGGCAACCCTACCCTCATGCCAGAGCTCACTCTCCACAAGACAGAGCCTTCACAGGACCTCGTGCACAATCTCTCTAGGCGCGGGGGAGGGGGCAGCTGCCAGGCTTATCAGTCAAACGGTAGAATCCGAAGAGGCCGAGCAATGAGACCGGAAGCATCGGACACACGTGGGTCGAACCCGGCTTGGTCACCCTCCGGCTGCTGACTTTAATGGGCTGGGATTATTATTTCCCTTCCTTATATTTACGTGGCTGAAATAGCCGCCGTCTCTGCTGGGGCCTATATTGCAAACAAGCCTTTTTGAAATGCTTCAGAAGATATGGAATGGAGCCAGTTATCCCTGCAGCGCTGTAGAACATCTCGGAAACAGTGAGAACGTACCCCGTGGTTGACCTGCCTCTTTTGTGGCCCCCCAGCTGCTAGTTGGCGGGAACAAAGAACGGGGCAGTTCTCTCCCAGACGCCGCGGCCTTTCCCTGACCCCGAGGCTGGGGAAATCGATCTGAAGCCACGGCAGGGCGAGGTGGGGAAGGCTCTGCCGCCGGTATGCAATTCCATTCCCAAAGCAATCAGTGGCGAGGGCCAAGAGCCAAACCCTTTTGTTTACGTGCACAAAAATCAGCCTAGGATTTGAAGCTCAGCTGCCAGGAGAGAGCTGCGTCTTGTAATTAACAGGACAAAAAAAAAAGCGGATTAAAACCTTTCTGTAAAAATAGTAAAAACACCTGCATTCAGCACTCTCCTTGATGAAACTCTTGACATCGGAATGATTAATGTGGGATCAACGGCTTTGATTTCATTCTCACAGTCATTAACTGAGATTAGAGACTCAGTTTGGCTCATCAAGAATCCTGTGAAAGTGTGGAGAAACCCTACATCTCTTTCTCTCTTATCCGTCCATCTATCCGTCCATCTATCCGTCCATCTATCCGTCCATCTATCCGTCCATCTATCCATCTATCATCATCATCTTCATCATTATCGATCCTTCTGTGAGCCAGTTTGGTGTAGTGGTTAAGTGCACAGACTCTAATCTGGGAGAACCTGGTTTGATTCCCCACTCCTCCACTTGCACCTGGCTGGATGACCTTGGGCAAGCCATAGTTCTCTCAGAGCTGTTCTCTCAAGGGCAGTTCTCAAGAGAGCTCAGACTGTGCCACACCTACCTCACATGGTGTCTGTCCTAGGGAGAGGAAGGGAAAAGAGTTTGTAAGCCACTCTGAGACTCCGAGTGAAGGGCAGGGCATAAATCCAATCTCCTCCTCCTCCTTCTCTATCATCTACCTACCTATTATCTATCTATCTGTCTGTCATCTGTCTGTCTTCTTATTTATTTATTTATTTATCCTTCGGCTTGATATACCGCCCTAATCCCCGTAGGGGTCTCTGGGCGGTTTACAACTCTTGGGTGCTAATCACCTATCTCAATCCTAACTATGGCCACACATTGGTACAAGGGGGGGGGGAGTTCCCTACCAGCACCCTGGTGAAGGCTTTTTTCCCGGCTCGGCTTCTTCTGGCGATATACGATGTCCGGTGCTCGGCAGACAGGCAGGTGTGTGTGTGGATCGCCGGCGACGTTGTCCTCGGCCCGATCATGTCCTTTCCGGCTCCGTGCGCCTCCGGATGACGTCGCTGCGACTCCAGCCTCCGTTGACGGCATCCGCCTTGTTCTTTCGCTGCTGGCCACCAGGGATCAGTCTGGCTCTGCTGCCGCCGCTTGCCGCCTCTCAGTGTTGCGCCTCCTCCTCCAATCGCCGCCGCCGCTGCTCCACTGCTGCCGTTGTTCTCGCCGTCGCCGTCACCGCCATTTTCGCCAACGCCGCTGCCTCTCCACACACCTCCATGGGCGGAGGAGGGTGCCCCCCACCCTACTAAGGGTGGGTACCCATTTATATACTCGCCGATAGATGGTTACTTGGCTTTCGAACCGCTGGGTGGGCGGGAGCTAGGACTAAGGGTCGAGAGCTCACCTCGACCACGGTGGGACTCGAACAGGTGCTCGAGTAGATGTTAATGCAGGCGTTATACTGCCTGCGCCACCGCTCCCTGATTCTATCATCTGTCTATCATCTACCATCTATCTTCTACCTACCTATCATCTCTCTCTCCCCCCCCCCTTCCTGGGAGAGTTGCCCTCTCTGTATTGGGAAATACCTGAAGATTTTTGGGGGGTTGTGCGGAGCCTGAGGAGGGTGGGGTTTGAGGAGGGGGGGACCTCGGCAGAGCACGGTGCCATGCAGTCTCCAAAGCAGCCATTTTCTCCAGGGGAACTGCTCTTTACATTGTCTGGAGATCCGATGTGATGGTGGGTGCTCTCCAGGTGCCACCTGGAGGTTGGCAGCCCTCCCTCCCACACCAGGAGGCTTCCATTCTCAATGCACAAGTCTGTTGAGCCAAGTCCACTGCAGCAGGGCTGGCATCAGCACGCCCAAAAGCGGGGCAGCAGCCAGGGCCCATGGATTCCAGCGGGACCCGCTAGGGCTAACTCCTGCCCTTGCTCACGCGTCTCCTCGGATGCTCCCACCATCGCCTACTTGGGAGTGCTTTGTCACTAGGGCTTCCCGCTGCAGGTGCTGCCCAATGCTACTGCGGAAGGGCATGTGGTTGGTTCACAAAGCATCAGAGATTTTGGTGTCGATGGCCGGGGCACTCCTAGCTGCACCCACCACCCAGCACTCTTGGGCAGAGGGAGTGTGGGCAGGGGAAGGCCCCGGAACACACGCTGACTGGGGTCCCCCAAAACCCAGAACCGGCCCTGCCCTGCAATCTTAGCTAAGACATTCCCCCTCCCCTCTGGCAACGCAAACGTGAAGACGTTGGTGTGCCAGCCAACAAAACGTCCCAAATAGACAAATTCCACTAGAAGGAAACACCATCAAAGATTGCCAAACAGTATATTAAACAACTATAAATTTGGTGGCGTCACAACAACAACAACATTAGTGCATACTGTAACTATAATAAGGCATAAGATACAATGTTTCCTCCTTTGTAATCAGTGTAGGGAGCCGCGGTGGCTCAAGTGGTTGAGACGCTGAACTGCAGGCTGTGGAAGGTCGGTAGTTCAGCAGTTCGAGACCCGAGTGTGCCACATGACGGAGTGAGCTCCCGTCCCTAGTTCCAGCTCCTGCCAACCTAGCAGTTCGAAAGCAAGAACTTGCAAGTAGATAAATAGGTACCACTTTGGTGGGAAGGGAACAGCGTTCCATGCTCCTTGGTGTTTAGTCATGCTGGCCACATGACCACGGAAACGTCTTCGGACAGCGCTGGCTCTTCGGCTTTGAAACGGAGATGAGCACCGCAACCCTAGAGTCGCACTCGACTGGCTTTTGAGCAAGGGAACCTTTATCTTTACTTTAATCAGTGTAACTTGACAGGAGGAGTCCACCTAGTCATAATACTGTCCAAACAGCCTTTGCAAAGACGCCCATTCTAGATACTTAGAAGATGCATTAGGAGAACCTATGATTCGCTTCTTACGCTATGAACCTTGTGGTCTGTTGAAATTGCTGAAATCGGGTTCCACTTACACAGCCGGCAAACTGAAGAAGTCGAAGGAAACTAACACTTAGGCAGAAACAGTCTCTTCAAGGAGAACAGTTTCTTGACACAGAGTTAGAAGGGATCCCAGGGCTCACCTACTCCAACCCCCTTGCACAGTGCAGGAATTTGTCAACTACAGCACCCCACTCTGCTTAAAGGAATACACACCTTTAAAGAATGTTTTTAAATGATTGGAAAAAAGCATTTACAGGAGAAATCCTCGTGGGGCTGTGCCTTTAAGAGAGGGGGCAGAGCCCCCCAAAGCCACACCATAGCTACAGGCCTGCTATGGCATTACTTTCTGGAGAGGCCCTTCCCCCTCTACAAACCCTGCTGTCTCCAGGTGCCACTCTGGAATCTCCAGGAAATCCTGAAGCTAGAGTTGGGAACTCTACAGATTGGGCATTTCCCCCCTCCACCATGCAACTGCCAACCCCAGTTCTCATTTCTGGCCTTCCTAGGGCTTGGGAGACAGAATGGACACAACTTGCTCAAGAGCAACCAGCAAGATAGTGCAGAAGTTACTATGGATGACTTTAAAGTGGCCCATATGAGCTTCCATGGTCAGGAAGAGGAAGGTTAGACAGTACCATGGTGCTCCAGTGACCCCTGGAGTTTGGAGAAAGCACTGCAAGCAGCGGGGCCAGCAGCAGGAAAGAGGGAAATGGAGCGGAGGATCCAAGCGTGCAGGGTCAGTTGGACGCAAACATGCATGGACTTCTTTCAGACACAATAGGGCGATTTTCCTGGGGTGCGTTAAAGTTTGAAATTGCAAGGACAGGTGTGTGCTTCGTTGCCTTTCCCCTCCATTTTTTTTGCAATTTCCTGTTACATAACCTGTTTACATCTGTGTGCAATTATCAGCATTCTGCCACTGTTCCATTTTCTAAATGGCCTTGGTTTTTACTAGATTTACTTTGCCAATACCAAAAAGCAAACAAAAAAGCTTTCCCACTGCGAATCTAAAACAAAAGTGAAACCCGCGCTATTAGGGTTACCAAGTGTAAATTCCTCCGGAGCGGGGGAATCCCGTCCGGCGTCTGGAGCACATGCACCCGGAAGTGACGTGACGCCGCCGGGCACGCTGGGGGCGGGGCCACGACCATCCGAGGGAAAAACATAGAGTTTTCCCTCGGATGACTGTGGCCCCACCCCCAGCGTGCCCGGCGGTGTCATGTCACTTCCGGGTGACACGCAAGTCGGGGTGGGGTTCCCCCTGGGGCCCGATCCGCCGGAGGCAGGGAATGGGCCTCTGGGGTGGGGTTTCCCCGCCCCCCAGAGGGACTTGGCAAGCCTACGCGCTATGCAGTTATTCTGTTCTAGGAGTTAAGTCTATTCTTATGTAGTGGCCAGAGGTGAAAACAACTTCAGGTAGGTTTGCCAACAGTGTTCCCTCCAATCTCCGCCGTGTCGTGAGGAGAAATTCTACCTCGTGAGCGGAAAAAAGCAAGTATCATTAAAGTTGTGTGAGCAAGTCCACATTTGACTATTGCATAAACTATTTTTAAAGATTATTTCCACAACCTTGTAAAAATCTCAGAATGAATTCTTTTAAGCTATATTTAAACTATATTTTAAGAATAATCCAAATGTTATAAGAGAAAACACCATCAAGTCAATTTTTGTTACACAAAATGTCCTCTATAGGGCCTCCAGAGAACAGGTGTACTTGCCCCTTTGGTAGACCTGGCCTTGGACTGTCGCCCTGTGCTGACCCATAGAAAACATACCAGCACTTGGGGGGAGGGAAACTCTTGCAGTCTACTTTGGGGTGGTGTTTTGTGTGTGTGTGTGAAATATGATAATCAGCATTACAGGTCAAGTATAACAGAAGTGGGAAGTTGGGCGGTGCGGCGCTGCGCCACGGGCGCGTCTCTGGGAGCTCCCGGGGAAGCCCGTCTCGTGAGCGCTCTTTCGGAGCCCCCCCGAGACAGGGGTGGCCCCGCTTGGTACTCCTGGAGGGAAACCAAGGGTATGAGGCTTGACCGCCCCCCCCCGTTTCCCTGGCAAGGACGAGGGGTGACCGGTTTGCCCCGAAGCAGGAGCGTCACCGAGAACGGGAACATGGACGCCATGTTCCCGCCAAACAGCGACCAGCCGTGCTTTTAAACCTCTTTCTTTTTGGTGATTATAAGTTTATTTTTTATGCTGCCACGCCACCCCGAGGGACACTACGCGATCCTACAGAAGTGCAAGATGGGACCAAACACACCCTTTTCCCCCCGACGGTTTCTTCCCCCTCCGGCAAAGAGAAGCGGCCGATAAACCATTTTGGGCAACGAACGAAAAGAGGACTGGGGTAAGGAAAAATGCCTGTGGGTTCTACTATAAGCTATTAATACTGTGACCAAAAAGTGGAAGAAGTGTTAGAAGGTGTACTGTTTAATTACTTAATTGCATGCACGCGGAGAAACCGGAAGTGAACTTTTTAGAAAATGGAGACGACCTCTGTGTCCAAGATAATACAGGACTCAATAATACAAGAGCTTAGATCCGATAACTTCCAAAAAGCCTTTCAAAAAGCCTTGCAAGCGGAATTAAACAAAACACTTAATCAAATGTGGGACAATATTTTGGAGAAGAGTTTGCAATGCCCCCCCACTAAGGAGGAAAACGTGTCAGAGCAGACTAAAGAATCGCGAGAGCGAAACGAGCTGCAGCGAATCAAACAGGAGGGAGAGCAACAATGTATCCCAAACAAAGCTAAAAAGAAAAAGACGCTGGAACCGGATCTATTGAACAAGATGGAGCCGGATTTATTGAATAAGATGGAGGAAAAAGAAAGTGTGGAAACAGGACTGGATAAAAAAACATGCTTGTTACATTTGCGAAATAAGGAAGAAAGGAGAAAGAAGAAGAGGCAAAGAGTCAAGAAGGGTTTAAAGAAACTTAAAGACTCCAACCACGGGAAACTTCGGAGCTGGGACTTAAAAAACTTGGGAAAAAGCAAAGTTTACAAAGATCAGCGACATACAATCGAAAATAACGAAAACCAGAAGAAACTTCACCACCTGTTTGTCTTACGTACTGGTATGCCTGATATTTGATAACTGTATGCTATGCTTTTTTTGTATGTACTGGCACGCTTGTTAATTGGCAAGTCGGTACTGCATTATGGGAAAGTAGAGACTTAGGAATGAAACAGATAACTTTGCCACCACACCGGGTTGTTGATGTGGGTTGGTAGAAAACAATAGGATTGTAGGTTTTGAAGAATATAACAGGACTTAAACAACCTTTAATATGAACTTGAATAGTAATACAATTTTGTTTTTATAAGCTGGTGTTTCTTTTCCTTCTGAAGACAAGGTATAATTCAGGCTACAGTCCTAGCCAATAGTGTGCTTAAAAGGGACTAGAAATGAAATATATTGTATGGAATTGACTTAATATCGGTGTTCTAATAATTCTTGTATATGGGTACCTGAAATTCTAAATGGAAACAAGGACCCTAGCAGGATGATAAATATATAATTTACTGCAAAATAAGCTATGAAAATAAGTGCAGATTTGGAAAGATTTGTGAGCTAACGAAAGTTCTGATCAGGAGTGAGGATCAGTTATAAAAAAATGTAATCAATTAATGAATGTAGTGTGAAGTATACTATTAATTGGAAGGGGGTTGGTGGGTGGAGGGATTCATGGGTGTTGTGTCTGTTTGGTTTTTTGTTTCTGTTATTTATGTGTTAAAAACCCAATAAAAATTTAAATGAAAAAAAAAGTATAACAGAAGTGCAACAATCACTGTCAGAACCCCGCCTAACCTAACAAACAGGAAATTGCTTAAATGCCATCAGCCTGCCCAAAATTACTTCATAGTTATATTTCACTTTTCCACGTGACTCAAGGCAGCTTACAAATCATACTGAAAAGCATAACAGGGGTGTGCAAAAATATTTTTTCCTGGCTCAATTATAGCCTATGGAGACCATTATAGTCAATGGGGCCCCGTAGGCTATAATGGAGAATCAATCCAGAGGGAAGCTGGGACTCGGGGGGGGGGGGCCTGTTTTTTGAGGTAGGCCAATTTAGTGCCTCTCCATGTTTCAAAAAGATTGGACCAGGGGGTCCAGTTCTATGGGCGCCTGAAGGAGGTGCCCCCATTCTCCATTGTTTCCTATGAAAGCTTGGTTGTGAGCAGAGCAGAAATCCTCCGAGCTGGCCTCTGAAATGTTGTGTGCCAGCACCCCCTAGTGCTGCTTAGAAGGAACTGTGGTTGCCAACCTCCAGGTGGAGGAGGAAATCCAAAGACAACATCCGTGACAGAAACAACAGAGAGTCAATAAAGATATGTTGCAAAATAATTTACGGTAGTAATTCTGTAGAAAATTCTCTTCTGTTATCTCTCACATGCTAACGAATGCTGCGCAATGTAAACAATTCGTTTCACAATGTTTGCTTTATCTGGGCGTGTAGCGATCCCAGTTCTTATCAATTTCTACTTATCAACTCTTGAAGGAAACATTCCATGTTGACTCTCTAATAACAGAACCCAAGGTCTTTGCATTGTTTCCACTTCCTCCCATGATCTCACATTTTTAACCTCCAGGTGGAGCCTGGAATTCTCCCAGAATTGCTACAGGGATCAGTTCCCCTGCAGAAAATATAGGGAGG
This sequence comes from Gekko japonicus, assembly GCF_001447785.1. NCBI lineage: Eukaryota > Metazoa > Chordata > Lepidosauria > Squamata > Gekkonidae > Gekko > Gekko japonicus. Next base: position 145,830 of record NW_015171516.1, read on the forward strand.
CCAGCCTCCAGGTGGGATCTGGGGATTCCCCGGAATTACAGCTCATCTTCAGAGAGCAGTTCCTCTGGAGAAAATGGATGCTTTGGTGGAGTCTGCGGCTCTGTACCCCTGTCCTCCGCAGACTTTACCCCCAAATCTCTAGGAGTTTCCCAACCTGGAGCTGGCAACCCTAGGTCCCTGCCTGCCACCGGTGGCCAGGGGAGACTTGGCAACCCAAAGAAAACAACAGCTTTGGAGAGTGGACTCTATGACTAAGATCCTTCCCCACCCTAAATTTTACCCTCCCCAGGCTCCACCCCAAATGTCCAGGTAGGACCCTGAACTGGCTAGCCCGATCTCATCAGAACTTGGAAGCTAAGCAGGGTCGGCCTTGGCTAGTATTTGGATGGGCGACCTCCAAAGAATACCAAGGGCGTGACGCAGAGTCAGGCAATGGCAAAGCACCTCTGAAACATCTGCCTCTTGCCTTAAAAACAGGTCTAGCTCACCACCTAGTGGTGCATAATCCTAAAAGAGCAAGAACTTCTAGCTGCCAGACAATCGTAGGATCGCCTGGCTATATTACACACACTGCCGTACGATACTACTACTACTAATAATAATTTTTTTTTTATTATTATTATTATTATTATTATTATTATTATTATTATTATTATTATTATTATTATTATTATTATTTCAGGCAGAAATTTCCCAAGCCTTGTTGGCAACCCGAGTTCCACTGACTGTACTTACTTTTCAGAGGACTCGCTGGGAAAGACAGTTTCTCCAATGAGAGCTAGAGCAGAAATGAGCTCCCGACATCCCTGAAGTGAACCTTCTGAGTGCCTGACTAATGGACCGTTTACCTTTTGCTCATCGCCGCTTTTTGTCTATAAGGGATCAGTTCTAGTTCCAGTTCAAAAGATTCTCACTGACTAGAAACCTGACTTTTGGTATTTAAAAAATACCTCTTGGCCCCAGTAAAAATTATTACGTGGGCCTGTTTGGTGTAGTGGTTAAGTGTGTGGACTCTAATCTGGGAGAACCGGGTTTGATTCCCCACTCCTCCACTTGCACCTGTTGATGTGACCTTGGGTCAGTCACAAGCTCTGGCACAGCTGTCCTTGAAAAAGAGCAGTTTGTGTCAGAGTTCTCTCAGTCCCACCCACCTCACAGGGTGTCTGTTGTGGGGAGGGGAAGGGAAGGGAGTTTGTAAGCCGCTCTGAGACCCCAAGTGAAGGGCGGGGTATAAATCCAATTTCTTCTTCTTCTTCTGTCTTGCTCTGGATTTTGCCTGGGCGAAAACAGCTGTTTACAGCTTTTTAGGGTCTGTAACACAGCACGTATCCTGATGACAAGAAATGCAATAGTCCAGTGGTTCCCAAGGTCTGAGCCAGGATCCAGAAGTGTGTTGCGAGTCTCTCATGAAGGCGTCATGAGTAGAGTTGCTACTCTAGGCAGCTGGTTTGGTGTAGTCGTTAAGTGTGTGGACTCTAATCTGGGAGAACCGGGTTTGATTCCCCACTCCTCCAGCTGCAGCTGCTGGATGACCTCGGGCAAGCCATAGTTCTGTCAGAGCTGTTCTTGAAAAAGAGCCGTTTCTGACAGAGCTCTCTCAGCCCCACCCACCTCACACGGTGTCTGTTGTGGGGAGGGGGAAGGAAAGGAGACTGTAATATATTTTTGAAGCACTCCCCACGAAGAACAAGAATATATAGATTTCCTCAGTGTTAAGTGATGGGAGATTCCTGCATTTTGTGTGTCTGGGGGGGGAGTGTCGCTTGGCGTTATGTTGCAGCTGTGTCCCTAAAAGAAATATATATTTAGACTGGCCCCCAAAGTGGATCCCATGAGATATTGCAAAAAATGTTAGATGTAACTTTGCCATTTGTACCAGAACTGTTTTTTAATTAAATATTAATATTCCAGAAAATTTAAAAAACCCAGATGCATATATGATCATATATGTAGTAACTATGGCTAGGATTGTGTATGCAAAATACTGGAAAAAAAAGAAGAAGTCCCATCGAAAGAAGAAATAATATATAGAAATAATCTATAAACTATTGGATAAACTAACTTTACAATTACAAGATAAAAAAGAAGTTTTTGAGAAGAACTGGTCAAGACTATAAATGAATTGAGGATTATCTTGCAAAACGTGGATTATAATACTTCAAACATAAACTCTACTTGTTAAATGGTTAAACTGGTCTAGGTGCATAACAGAATGTTTCTATTTATGCAAAATTTAAGTAGTTACAATGAGTACAGACTCCATATTTGTTGTATGTTATTCTTTGTTTGTAGTTGTTGTCTTCTTTTCTTTCACTCATGAAAAACTAATAAAACTTGCAAAGAAGTGTCTGGCGTCAACAGAAGAAATTCAGAGTGTAAAGAAGAAAGTTGTTAAAGTGGAAAAACAACAGATGAAGCAGGAAAATAAATTATTAATGCTTCAAATGGAAAAATCAAACTTGATTCTACGATTTCAAGGATTGAAAGAAGAGGAACAGGAAGACCTTAGAGATATTTTGGCAACAGCATTGGCACCACGGATCGGCAGCAAAGCGGGAAAAATAAAAGAAGAGATGGATCTGGCTTATAGAGCCTATTCCAACTATACAAAGAAGAATAAGCTGCCGGCAGAAGTGGTAGTGAAATTTACCAAGCAAAATCTCCGGGATCAAATTTTAAAATCAGTTTCAGCAACACCCTTGAAAATTGCAGAACAACCAATTCGAGTCTTGAAAGACATTCCATTTGAAATTAGAATGAAAAGAAAAGAATATAAAGGATTGACTTTGTTCTTACAAAAACGCCAAATTAATTACAGGTGGTTAACGCCAGAAGGACTGGTCTGTAAATTTAAAGATAAAAGAGAAAGGATTGATTCTATCTTGAAGGCACAAGAATTTTTGAGAAAGCACGCCAATACAGAAGAAGAGGCAGAACTCGCAGAGTGGATCTCGGGAAGAAGTGAAGATGACAGCAGCTCGGAAGGAGAGGTGAAAGAAGAAGAAGTAAAAGGAGCAGCCGGAGGTCCAAAGTACAACTTAAGAGAGAAAAAAGGGAAAACATCTTAAATTTTGAGGACTTATCTGGACAGTGCCATAGAAGGATTATTAACCCCAAAAGGACTTTACTAACATACTAATTGCCCGATTTGAAAGGAAAAAGAAGAAACAGATGATTATCCAACTACAGAAGAAGACGCAAACTGTGATTTGAACTTTGCCTTTAATACTAACAGACTAATATACCTGTATTAACATCACTCACACTTTTCTTTGTCCCTCTATATACCCTTCCCTTTTTTCTGAACTCTAAAGCGAAACTTCTCTCCTTTTTAGGAGAGGGAAATAAAAAAAATTTAAATAAAAAAGAAAAACTAATAAAACTTTTTTAAAAAAGAAATATTCGAGAGCAATGGCCTTATATGTGTCGCCGTTGATATGGGGTCATAAAGGGCGATTCTGCATTGGCTTATACTAAACCCACGCTGGAACAGAAATTCCCCTCTACATTGCATGACGCTTTTGCTTCCTTCGATCATCGGGTTTTATAGTACCTTCTGCATAGATTTACGGCAGTTCAAGGGTGACTTTGCAGTCAGTATGGTGTTGCCCCGGGTTCTCTGAATGTGGTTTTGACCTGAACCTTTCCCTCAGTGCTGAGAAAATGTGGAGCTAATGCCAGATGCCGAATCGCCCAAAATGCACCTCCTTCTAGGGTACTTTCACATCAGCTAGACAGCTGTTCTCGGATACATTATTCTGTCTAAGGGTCAACACAAAGGACACATGGTTTTTTTCCTGCATGCTTGACTTACTCCTGCTTTTCTTGTCAGTCGATCAACAAGCCCTGGAATTCGCTTGGGCTCGGTTCTTGCACACATCTGTACTGGCTTTGCATTTTTACAGTTGCGGAGTCAGTTTATTTTCTCTTGCAGTTTCCTTGAATAATCAGGATTTCAAGGGAGGGGGCTACCGTCGCTGAGGACATCATCCGTGGCATCACAGCAACTCCCGTTTTAAACATTCTGCACATGCTTGTATTGATATATTGATGCCATGGCTGCGTTTTTTTAAAAGGCACTAAAATATCGAGATATCGATACACCACTGCAATGATAGTTTAAGCCGGTTCTCTGAATTTCCAGTTTTCATTATTTTAAAAAACAAAAAGGTCTCTTTCTCCTTCCCATGCAGAGATATAAGGAAAAGAGGCAATTTTTCACAAGAGGCTAGAGAGTTACAATATAAGGGCTGTATTTTAAAAAGTCAAAAACAAAACCACTCATCTTCAGAAGGGGATGGTGGTGGAAGGAGTGATTTGACAATAACAGTAGTCCAATACTTGAAAAGTGGGCTGGAGTGCAGGGCTCTTTTTGTAGCAGGAACTCCTTTGCATATTAGGCAACACCCCCCTAATGTAGCCAATCCTCCAAGAGCTTACAGAGCTCTTCTTACAGGGACTACTGTAAGCTCTTGGAGGATTGGCTACATTAGGCGTGTGTTGCCTAGTATGCAAAGGAGTTCCGGCTACAAAAAGAGAGAAAACTGACAGAAACATTACACCATGCGGAAAGGGGGACTCAAAATCAGCTTCCGGGGTGGGGGGAAGACTGGGGTAAGAGTGGTCTCAAAACAATTGGGGAAGTGAGGGGAGGGGGAGTGAAAACTAAAGTCACAAGAACACATGTGGAAATCAGGGGATAAACTGAAGCAATACAAATAGGGCTGCCAACTGGGGGCGGGGGGCGGGGAAACCCCCGCTTCGGAGGCCCGATTTCCGCCGCTGCGGAATCGGGCCCCTGGGGGAACTCCGCCCCCAAAGTGCAGCGTGGCTGCGTCACCAGAGGTGGGAGGGAAAACTCTATGGTTTTCCCTCCGACGATCGGGGCCACACCTTTAACGTGATCGATGTCACGCGTCACTTCCAGTGACGTGCTGGCGGCACGCACGCGCACACATCGAAGAATCGCTCCCGAAGCCCGGCGAGGCTACCCCGCCGGTAAGAAAATTTGACTTGGCAACCCGAAATACAAACCAATGAAAAAAACCCACCTACAGAAAAGCCCAGAGTTTTCCACAGAACAGAGGCCCCGGCTCCAATACAGAACTAGCCACACATGGGGCTGAAAAGTGGAATTGTCGGGATTCAGAGGCTGATTCTAAACCTGAATAAAGCCGTCTGTCTAGCAGGGAGAATTTGCTCTGGTAGCCAGAATGTACGTCTGACATTTTTCTGGGTGCAAGATTTCCCCTTCCATAGAATCACAGAGTTGGAAGGGGTCACACACAGGCCATCTCGTCCAACCCCCGCTCAATGCAGGATCAGCCTAGAGCATCCCTGACAAGTGTTTGTCCAGCCGCTGCTTCAAGACTGCCAGGGAGGGGGAGCTCCCCCCCCCCCCCCGAGGCAGCTGATCCCACTGTGGCACGACTCTTTCCTGCTTTGGAACACTCCTTGGGCTGGAGTAGGGAGATAGAGAGACAGTGTTGATGACTGCAGAATAATTAGCTGTGTTGATTTATTGGGGCATGTGCGAAAGGCCGCATTTGCATCTTGGCTCAATAACCAAAAGAGCATTCAGCCGCTTCCACAACACATGCAAAGTTGACACTTGGCACATGAGCCGCTCAGATGGCCGGCTCGCCCGCTAGGCGAGCTAGGGGCTCGCCTAGAGTGCACCGGCCCTCAGGGGCGCCAAACTGCGCCCGCCTCCCCCAAAGGGATGCATCCCGCCCGGCCTTGCCTTCCCCGGCCAGCCACGCAGACGCATTCCTTTGGGGGCGGCGCCCTCCTCCCGCAACGGTTCCATCCGGCCCTGGCAGGCAGGCAGGGCAGAGGGGTGCCCCCCGCCCGTCTTCCCCTCTCTCACCTCCGGGGCGGGGCGGCAGCGCTTCTCCCTCCACTCCCTCCTTCCCTCGGCCCAACAGGTGGAGGCGTGAGGCTCCCTTCCACGCCCACCACAGGCGCCTTCGTGGAGGCTGAGGCGGGGGTCGCGCAGGGGCAGCGCAGGGGACGCCAAGGGGCCCCAGCCGTCGCCTCTCCTAGCCTGGGTGAGTCGGGGCGAGTGAGGTCTGCGGGGGTCGGGGCCGGGGGCTGCTGCTAGGCTCCCGCCAGCCGCTCGAGGCGGGGTGCAGCTGGCTCCGCAGCCTTGCTCCGGAGCGGGGGGGAGAGCAGCACAAGGCTCTGAAGCATGGGGGGGAGGGGTGCCGGGGAAAGTGAAAGGAGCAAAGCTCTGGTCTTCGTGGTTCCAGGCACCCGTGCTCCTCCTGAGCAACCGTACCCGAGCAGCGCTTTTAACTCTCTCCTTCGGGGATGATTTCGGGAGCTCCGACAGGATCAGTGCGAAGTAAGGGTGGGCTTGAATCTGCCGCGGAATGAGATGACCGAATGTCGGAGCGGGGGGGGTAGACGGTATCACTTCAGGCTATGAGGGGAGATGCCACGTTGAAATGTTTCACAAGGTAACGTTTACCGCTTGCAGACAGATCAAGGAGAAGAGAGGAAGCCCAGCCTTTGGCTCCTGTACTGGTCACTGTCTGTCTGTGTTCAAACAACAAATTCGGTGGCCGCGCATTCAAAACTGGTTCCCCCCATCTTCATTCTAAAGCGGTACGGTCCACGCTGCCACTTTATTCTGCCCTGCGTGTGGACCAGACCAGACCAGACCTCAGTTATCTTTTGGGATTACCAAAATAACATGGCCTTTGTGATGCTTCTTCTGTGTTTAACCTGTCCTCAGTGAACTGATGACTCTTTTGACTGGAATCTGGGCTTGTTGCAAACCGTCCCCCACCCCTGTTGTGTATATAAATGGATGGACCTGATGGAGTTGCTGGAGGGACCTCTGTCTCAGAGCAGTTTATATGGGAATAAATTCTGTTCCTCTCTAAAGTGCCTCTATTTTATTTTGCACAATAAAAAACATTCTGAAAATGTTTAAGGAACCTTTGTAGAGCATAACAGCAGCAGCAGTAATAACAAAAACATGCTGAATGGGCCCATTTCATTTTTTAAATCTTCTGTATCCATGTGCCAGGTACGCGTACCTGCAATGCCAACTGACTGCATATCCATGTGAAGCAATCTGTTGCAGTACATCATTTTTACACAGTGTTTTGTAAACTGCTTTAGGTAGGCTTCACAAAAAGCAGCATATAATATTTTGAATAAACAATGCATTAATTTGAATATTTATCTTTGAAGCTTAAATAAAGATTCCTTTGCCAGCATTTAAGGTATGACTGAGGTTACAGATCACATCATTAGACTAAACAACACCCACAGTTTTTCTGGCCAAACTTACCTCTATTCTAATTGGTTATAGCTAACAGGAGCTGTGGTGGCTCAAGTGGTTAAGACACTGAACTGCAGGCTGTGGAAGGTCGGTAGTTCAGCAGTTCAAGACCCAGGTTGCTGCATGGGACTTTCTTGATTATTTGTGTTTTTCAATCTTCCTAAAATGCATTTATTTTTGGGAATTGGGGGGCGCAGGGGGGGGGGCGCCAGAAGGGATCCTCGCCTAGGGTGCAAAATAAGCTGGGGACGGCCCTGGCCGCTCACAATATCCTATCAACTGCAGAAGTCGTTTTCTTCTGTAAGGTTTCGAGTTAGCCTCCCGTGAGGGCTCCCAGGAAATGCTTCTGTATTATGGAGGAGGAGGAGGAGGAGATTGGAGTCATACCCTGCCCTTCACTACCTGAAGGAGTCTCAGAGCGGTTTACAATCGCCTTCCCTTCCTCTCCCACAACAGACACCCTTTGAGGTAGGTGGGGCTGAGAGAGCTCTGAGAGAACTGCTCTTGAGAGAACAGCTCTGAGAGAACTTATGACTGACTCAAGGTCACACCAGCAGCTGCATGTGGAGAAGTGGGGAACTGAACCTGGTTCTCCATGTTAGAGTCTGCTGCTCTTAACCACTACACCAAACTAGCTCTATGGAACAGCTTTCCTGAAAATGGCACTTTGTTGAGATTCTACAGACTGCACAACTCAGATTTTCAGGAAGACTTTCAGACACCTAAGGACACCAGAGTGTTGTTTTCTGATACTTGCTTTAACTGTATTTTAATTTTTTTTGCACTGTTACTCGCCCTAAATCCAGTTTTGGGGAGAGGGGGGTTAAAAAGTCTTTACGATTTTCTTTACTGAAGAAGAGGAGAGGGGATTGGATTTATACCCCACCCTTCACTACCCAAAGGAGTTGCAGAGCGGCTGACAATCTCCTTTCCCTTCCCCTCCCCACAACAGACACCCTGTGAGGTAGGTGGGGCTGAGAGAGCTCTTTCCAGAACTGCCCTTGAGTGAACAGCTCCGAAAGAACTTGTGACTGGCCCAAGGTCACACCAGCAGCTGCATGTGGAGGAGTGGGGAATCACACCTGGTTCTCCCATTTTAGAGTCCACACTCCTAACCACTACACCAAACTGGCTCTTTCTTCCCAGTGGGGACCCAAAGCGGCTTACATCATTCTCCTCTCCTCCATTTTATCCTCACAACAACCCGGGGAGGTGGGTCCAGCTGAGATTGTGAGAATGGCCCAAAGTCACCCAGAGAGCTTCCATAGCACAAGTGGAGATTCAAAACTGGGTCTCCCACGTTCTAGTCTGACTCCCAATGCTCCCTTCTAAGCAAAAACGCTACTTTGTGAGGTGCTGACGTTAAGGTTGTGAGTGAGCGAGCGATTTGGCTACTGCATCAATGAGTTTGCTCTGGAGGCCGACTTCCTGGGCTAAGACAAGAATGGGTGAGCTGGCGGCTAAAAAACTGTGAGCTAGCTCACACTGACTCAGCTTAGAGGGAACACTGTACGCCACACTGGAAAATCAGGCTGAAAACATCTTTTCCCTCTCTGCCTTGAATACCACAGCACTAGTTTCCTAGCTAAGGCAAGAACTGCAGTGCAACGTATGCTGGTTTCCTCGTAGGATAAAAATGTCCCAAATACGAAACTTGCCTCCCACTGGCAGAGCAGGATTTCCATGCGTGTTTGTACTTCCAGCTGCGGTTTGAGCTGCGGTGGCTCAAGTGGTTAAGACACTGAACTGCAGGCTGTGGAAGGTCGGTAGTTCAGCAGTTCCAGACCCGAGTGTGCCGCATGATGGAGTGAGCTCCCGTCTCTAGTTCCAGCTCCTGCCAACCTAGCAGTTCGAAAGCAAGAAATTGCAAGTAGATAAATAGCTACCACTTCGGTGGGAAGGGAACAGCGTTCCGTGCGCCTTGGTGTTTAGTCATGCCGGCCACATGACCACGGAAACGTCTTCGGGCAGCGCTGGCTCTTCGGCTTTGAAACGGAGATGAGCACCGCAACCCTAGAGTCGGGACTCGACTGGCTTTCGAGCAAGGGAACCTTTACCTTTACCTTGCACCTCCAGCACCATGCAAGCGACCTGTATCAATCTCTTCGTTCTTATTCTTAGGATAATGACAGAATATACCCTCTGTAAACCGCTCTGAGACACTTCGGGGTCAAGGGCGGTATAGAAATCGAAACTATAAATAAATAAATAAACTGATGGAAATCTGGGATCTAATGCACACACTGTCTGGCACCCCGGTTTACTAGAAAAGTCTGAAACCAGAACTTTGAAAGTCTTTAGTGTCCAAAACTTGGGGTGCTAAAGGGCACCAGGTCATAGAGTTCGGCAGTTGCACTGAGAGCAAGAGGAGCGGCCGGTCTGAGAAAATGGAAGGGTACCCATATGAAACTGCCTTATATTGAATCAGACCCCTGGCCATGTCGGCCTTGTCTATTTAGGGTGCGGTCACACGCACCAGATAAAATGGGGGGGAGGGGCTATTTTCCTCCGGAGGAGTTTGACCCACAGTTGCACGATCACACCTCCCTTTGAAGGTGTGATCGTGCGACTGTGCACAGCCCGTCAGTGTGTGATCAGATGCAACTGCACCTCCGCACTGAGGGCTCCCTATGATGCGTGTACTGCGAAGGGGGAAAAAAACAACGGCACGGAGCTGGGATGGCCTGATCAGACCATCCCGATGCCATGAGAGCGCGCTGGACTAATCAGACAGGGGAAAGTCCGTGCATGGCCCGTCGCAACCTGTTTACTACCGGATTTCCCCCCTGGTGTGTTTTAACTCCACTTCTGCGGCGGAGCACAATGGGTTGCCGACGGCTGCGGTGCGCTTCCCAGGTGTTGCTGTCTGATCACGCCCTTTCAATCCGCCCGGCATTCATGCCTATATTGGGGCTAATTGTGTGTATGATCGGCGCCTCAGACTGGCAGCAGCTCTTCAGGGTCTCAGTGGCAGATGCCTTTCCCATCAACTGCTGCCAAAGCTTTTAACTGGATACCGGGGATCAGGGCTATTTTTGGGCAGAAACGCACAGGAACGGAGTTCCGGCTGGCTCCCGAGTTGGCCACGCCCAGCAGGAGCTCATTAGCATAATAGGCCACACCCAACAGCAGGAACCCATTAGGATTGGCTACAGTAGGGGTGTGTGTGGCCTAACATGCAAAGTAGTTCCTGCTACAAAAAAAGGCCCTGGGTTTTGACAACAAACAAGGTAAACAGAATAAGAAGCAAAAGGTGGGTGTGGCTGGATGACCACACTTCTGGTAACATGGGGGTGTGGCCTAATGTGCTAATGAGCTGTGCTGTCAGGGGTGTGGCCCAATATGCTAATGAGTTTCTGCTGCTGGGTGTGGCCTATTATGCTAATTAGTTCCTGCTGGGCTTCTTCTACAAAAAGAACCCTGCCGGGGATTGAACCTGGGACCTTCCGCATACCAAGCTGAGCTCCCTTAAATCAGCCTCGGATTAGAGAAGGTAAAAGAACACTGGCCGCAGCAGCCAGAAACATCTGTTTGAAATGGAACAAGCCGGATACAGAACGGAAGGGAAGTGGAGTTTCCCTTCCGCACAGCACAAGAAGAAGATATTGGATTTATACCCCGCCCTTCACTCAGAGTCTCAGAGCGGCTTACAAACCCCTTTCCCTTCCCCTCCCCACAACAGACACCCTGTGAGGTAGGTGGGGCTGAGAGCTCTTTCGAGGACTGCTCGTGAGAGAACAGCTCTGACTGGACTATGGCTTGCCCAAGGTCATCCAGCGGCTGCGAGTGGTGGAGTGGGGAATCAAACCTGGTTCTCCCAGATTAGATTCCGTGCACTTAACCAAACTGGCTCTCAAGAACCTTTCGCTCTGGGGACAGGGGTTTTCAGGGATCCTATCTGCACTAACACCAGTTTCCCACAGACAGGAGGATGTTTGAAACGGTTGAAATGTGCAGTTCCATTAAAATGGTAATATGTGACTTCTGGTGTATTAGTAAGACCCTGCTATCAGAGAATTGCACATATTTTATTTTTAATTCATCCATTCATTCGACATTATTTATGCTCCATCTTTCTCGCTTGGCTTCAAGACAGATTATGCAGAGTTAGTCAATACAAACGACGGAGGGGACATTCAACCAGCAAAGCGATAACAATGAGGGTTGTAGAACCAATCAAGAGGCTAAAAACAGAACCAAAGTGAAGCATGGCCCCGGTTGCACGGAGCATTTGCCACGCTGAAGGCACGATGCTCCCGTGGAGTTTTATGGCGCAATCACACCGGAACATCTGGGAGGCGTAGTGCTCCCGTGGTGAACCCGTGGCATCCTGCCGAAGATGCGCAATAAAAAAGTACCTGGGACGACCTACTAGCAAATGGTTTGCCACGGGCTGCATGCGGATCCCCCCGGTGTGATTGCACTGGCACGCAGCTTTCTCCCCCGTCGTCCTGTTTGCCGCGGGTGCCAAAGGAGGAAGCCGCCATCGCGTCTGAACGCATAATCACGGATCAAACTGCGACGGCGCAAATAGGCACGCCTCCTCCCCACACCACTTGTTATCCGGCCCATGTGACCGGAGCCCATGTATTAACACAACCCATTAAATGATGCAAAATTTCATGGCAGGATCCTCGTTTCAACGAACTATACATAGATCAAGACAGGTAGCTGTGTTAGTCTGTCCGGAGAAGTAGAAAAGAGAAAGAGTCCAGGAGCACCTGAAAGACTAATAAAATGGGTGGCAGGGGGAGGAGCTCTTGTGAGTCTCTGTTCACTTCTTCAGATACTATGCATAGTAGTATAGACGACAGTCCCTAATAAATTTTCTAAGTAACTTTTTGAATCATTTAGGAAGAAGGAGGAGGAGGAGGAGGAGGAGATTGGATTTATACCCCACCCTTCACTACCCAAGGGAGTCTCAGAGCGGTTTACAAACTCCTTTCCCTTCCCCTCCCCACGACAGACACCCTGTGAGGTAAAAGAAGAAGAAGAAGAGATTGGATTTATACCCCGCCCTTCACTACCCAAGGGAGTCTCAGAGCAGCTTACAAACTCCTGTCCCTTCCCCTCCCCACAACAGACACCCGGTAGGTGGGGCTGAGAGAGCTCTGACAGAAACAGCTCTTTTTCAAGAACAGCTGTGCCAGAACTATGGCTTGCCCAAGGTCATCCAGCAGTTGCAAGTGGAGGAGTGGGGAATCAAACCCGGTTCTCCCAGATTAGAGTCCGCACACATAACCACGACACCAAACAGGTTCCTTGGTACATTTGATATAAGGAATCAGAATGGAAGGGATTTTTTTTGCCATCAAGTCGAAGGTGACTTGTATGACTTCGTTCTCATGGCCCTTTCTTACATGCCCAGGGAAATGCTGATTGCCACTTTGGGGTCAGGAAGCAATTTTTCTCCAGGCTGGTTTGGGTGGAGATCCTGGAGGGTTGGGTTTTTTTTGGTCATCTTCAGGGTGTGGAACAGGGGTCACTGGGTGTGTGTGTGTGGGAGGTATTTGTGAATTCCCTGCATTGTGCAAGGGGTTGGACTTAGATGACCCTAGAGGTCCCTTCCAACTCTTATTATTCTATGACCCCATAAGGTTTTCAAGGCAAGAGACATTCAGAGGTGGCTTGCCATTGCCTGCCTCTGTGTAGCAACCCAGGACTTCCTTGGTGGTCTCCCATCCAAGTACTGATGAAAGCTGACCCTGCTTAACTTCCGGGTTCTGCCAAGATCGGGCTGGCTTGGGTTATCACCGGTCAGGACAAGCCCTAGTCAAAGGGAATCAAGAATGTCATTCATCCACAGTGTAGAGTTCAAAACATCGCCTCGAGATTCATTCCTACGAAGCACACACTTCGAGATTTATTCCTGCATTTTTCCTCCACGCCCCAGTCTGTAGACAAGATCGACTGCTACTCTATCATTTCTATTTACTCTACAAAGCAGGATTCTGGTGTATTTTTTTAATGGCACCTCTGGAATTTTGATGGATAAATCATTTTACAATTAAGGGGAAGCAGGAGACACCTGAAAACTCACCTCTGTTTAGAGAACTGCTTCAACAAATACGGTTAGAATGCGGAGACTGGAAACTGTGTTTGGAACGTGGCTTTATGAACTCAATCAGCATGCCACCAAAAGGATGCAAAGAGATAATTTGCAACGCACGGATACAATTTGGGAACATGGACTAATCTCTGTTATGTACCGGAATCAAGAATATTAAGACACAAAACAGACCTTTTTCGCTTTTTTAGGAAGTTCGAATAAATGCCACTTTTTGGTTTTATCTATGAAGGCATTATGTAACACAATCTAGGTGCTAAAAACGCCAGTGTTGTGTGTTTTTCTTTCTTCTCCATGGACAGGCAAGCAAATTACCTATTAGCATACCTTTAGAAAGGCAAAGAAGATGAGGAATCCCTACCTGTGCCATAGCCACGAAACGACTGCTGACTACCAGGAATTCCAGCGCACGGAGCACCCTGTTTGCCATCGGAGATCTCTGGGTCGGGAAACCCTCTCTGTGCCTTGAGGCAGCTGCAAGCAAGGAAGCCAGGCAGAGATGTCGGAGAATCCAGCCGGTGGGTCTGTGTGCCTCTGCAACTCTCTGCAGTGAACTTCTCCTGAGGGGGAAAGGGAGAGAAGGCTGGAGCTCAGCAGAGAGGCAGACAGAAAGAGCCTCCCTCGATGCGATCTCGGCATCTGATGAACACAGGGTGGTGGCAGCGGCAGCAGCAGCTTCTCTCTTTCGTTCCACTTGCGCAGGAGTGAGATCGGAACCAGGGTGTGTTGCTTGCAGGGTGCATTTGCGGAGGGGCTCGGCACTCCTCCTGGGCCCTTCTGCAGCATCACAGACACCTGTCCTCAGGTTTTCTGGTCTGAGTAGGGTACCTTGGAGAGCATGGCTGGCGTCAGCATACCCAGAGTTGGGGCAGCGGCTGGGGCCCAAGTCTTAAGAATATAAGAAGAGCCCTGCTGGATCAGACCAGTGGTCCATATAGTCCAGCATCCTGTCTCACACAATCAGTTCCTCTGGAGAGCCAACAACAGGGTACGGAGGCCGAGGCCTTCGTAAGGACATAAGAAGAGCCCTGCTGGATCAGACCAGAGGTCCATTTAGTCCAGTATCCTGTTCCACACCGCGGCCAACCAGTTCCTCTAGAGGGCCAACAAGAGGGCTGTTTTTGGGCAGGAACGCACAGGAACAGAGTTCCGGCTGGCTCCCAAGTTGGCCATGCCCAGCAGGAACTCATTAGCATAATAGGCCACATCCAACAGCAGAAACTTATTAGGATTGGCTACATTAGGGGTGCGTGGCCTAAGGGGGTTCTTACTACCAAAAAAAGCCCTGTGTTTTGACAACAAACAAGGTGAACAGAATAAGAGGCAAATGGTGGGTGTGGCTGGATGACGTAACTTCTGGTAACATGGGGGTGTGGCCTAATATGTTCACAAGCTGTGTTGTCGGGGGTGTGGCCTGATATGCTAATGAGTTTCTGCTGTTGGGTGTTGCCTATTATGCTAATGAGTTCCTGCTGGGCTTTTTCTACCAAAAAAGCCCTGCAGAGCATCACTTGCCCCAGACTGAGAGTTCCTATCTACTGAGTTCCTATCTATCTACCTTTGCTCCATACATTTGTCCAATCTCCTCTTGAAGCTTGTAGCCACTGCCACCTCCTGTGGCAGTGAATTCCATGTGTTAATTACTCTTTGGGTGAAGAAGGACTTCTTTTTATCCGTTCTAACCCGACCGCTCAGCAATTTCATGGAGTGCCCATAAGTGAGAAAGGGAGAAAAGGACTTCTTTCTCAACCTGCTCTATCCCACGCACCATCTTATAAACCTCGATCATGTCACCCCTCAGTCGTCGTTTCTCTAAGCTAACAATATGGCCATCTAAGAAAGAGGTGTAAATCCTCCGCTACTCCCGACAACCTACTGGACAATTAATCTAAAATAAATAGCAGACAAAGCTGCCAGATGAACAGAAGTGAACCTAAACTACCTTAGGAATCTAGAACCGGGTGAAACAAAATTATTTGAAGACACCTGTGGCAAAGGAACTGTGGGCTCTCAAAGCCCTAAAGTGTTAGACACAACACTGAAATGCCCTTTCCTTGCCATAAAAGGGGACTGGCAAATATGGACTCGGGGGCATTGAGAGACTTCAAAGAAATAAAAAATAAGAGGAAACTGTCTCAGTTCGCGCCGATTCAGATGCCTTTAGAAGATGGCCCTTTCTGGACAGCTTGCTCCAGAGGATCCGAGGAGTCAAGCCTTAAGCGATGACGTTGCAGTCGCACGCATTCCCTCTGCACTGACTCCCCCCCCCAAGTTTATTTATTTGTGTATTCTGCATGCATTCTGCATCTACAAGCAAATCCCATATTCCCCCCCCCCAATTAATATGGAAACGTCATGTGATGTTGTGTGGGTGGTGTCCAAAGTTTTTAGAATTTATGCAATCATCCTGCTACAGTTAAAACTTTTTACTGCAAATCCAACCCCTCCCTCCCTCCCTCCCTCCCTCCCTCCCTCCCTCCCTCTGTGATTCTACAAAAAGAAAGGGAAAGGAGGGGGGAAACCCAGGCCCACACATAAAAGACTGACACATTTGGGAGCAGGGAGTCCCCTAGTCCTTTATATTTACTGATTCCTTCTTATGCTGTCTCTGGCTTTTTAAAAGTTCGCCTGAGCGGGAGGACACGTCCTCTTTTGTCTTTGGAGAAGGAGGGAAAGAAAACAGAACAGGGAGGGAGCAGCAACCTAAAGAGAGAGAGGCAGAAACAGGGGAGGGGCAGTGGGCAGCACTTAAATACCAGTAGAAACAATTCTAGTTTAGAAAGGATTCGCGATTTAAAAGTCAGTGAGAACAAGAAATCACTGCAAAAGAAGTTCTGATAGCTGCAGGGCAACAGTGTGCTGGAAGTGGTCTGAATGCAGATTCCTCACAGGGTTATTGAGCTCGTTTGTTATGAGGGCCGGATTTGACATAAATAAGACCTTGTTGGGGCAGGCCATGTGTGTCATAAAAGGTAATGCCAGGTAGCGGAGATATAAACTTTATAAAGGACACCGGCAAACACAATTAAAGATTTTTTTAAACTTTAAATAACACATTTCCAGTGAGTCTGACAACCCCATGTGAAACAAATGCAGAAGCAACAAAAAGCTCCGACAGAAACTGGAAGTGATAGCCGGAGGAATACAGAACGGAAGAATAGGATGCGCTCAGAAACCGAGGCAAAATAAGGATGCAGAAAGGGTCGGTGTTCATTGCTGAACTAATGGAGCGAAACAGAGGACTCCTCCCCTTCTGGCTGGCGAGAAAAGATGCTCAAGCTGTTTCTCCATCTGACCAGGACAGTATTATCTAATTCTTTTTTTCCTATTTATAACTTGATCAGTTATTTTAGTTTATTTTGCCTTGTCTGGAGCTCGTCAGTGAATTGTTTATCTCTTATGTGAGAAGCGAGAGGACTAATTAATTTGTGGAAGCTGCGCTTTGCTACTTCCCTCCTGAACTCTCAAAGTCTCCTTTTTAAAAAACATTTTTAACATTTTTTAAATATTTTAAACATAAAACTTTTAAAATGTTTTTCTATTTGAAGCAAGGGCTCTATGTTTGCTGCTGCTGTGGCTGTGCTCTGATCTTAAGCTGTAATAGCTTTTCTGTGGAGTGCGAAATGACTCAGCAGCCAAACAACTTCCCAGAGAGAGAGAAAAGGGCAGGGAAACGCCTTAGAGAACTTGAAGACAGGGAAGAATTGGTCTGTTTGCCTCTAATCAAGCAAACAAAAATTATGGAATTCTTCCCTGAGAAAAGAAAGGATGTATTTAATATCCCAGTTTCAAACTCCTTCTCCTTACTGGTAGAGAGGGACGATGATGACTTTATGATGAAGGAAGTCTGTGATAAACAGCTGCCTAATCGGGGTATAAATCCAATCTCTTCTTCTTCTTCTTCTCTTGTTTATTTCTTATGTGAGAAATGAGAGGACTAATTAATCTGTGGAAGCTGCGCTTTGCTCCTTCCCTCCTGAACTCTCAAAGTCTCCTGAAATGAACTTTTAAAATGTTTTTCTATTTGAAGCAAGGGCTCTTTCAGCTAAGTAAACTTTATGCTTGCTGCAGCTGCTGCTGTTTTCTGAGCTTATCTGTGAAGGCGTGAAACAGCAGAGGAAGACAGGGGGGGGGGGGGGGGAGGTACAAAACCTGAACTGACCAGAGGAAAAGCCAAGACTCAAACTTGACTCACTGGAAAATGGAAAGAGATGAGCCTCTGAGCACCTGAAAGGCTTCCGACACGCGTTGAAGGTGGGGGACACTCCACAATGGCACTCCCTGGTCTAGAACCCTGGGACAGAGTGAGTGGAGAGGCAAAAACCCGATCAAGCAAGAAATGGGCCCTGGCCTGTGAGAGAATCAGGTTCTTTATTCCAACCCACAAAAAAGATCCCCAAACCATCAATTTGAACATCCAAAGAGGGTTGCGTTCTTCACTTTGAAGAGAAAGAAAAGCAGAGAGACAGCTGCCTTCTGCGTCTCTCAAGGTAGAAAGAGGGCAATTTTGCAGTCAGTACGGTGTTGGCCCGGGGTACTTGAATGTGGTTTTGAGCTGCACTTTCCCCTCAGTGTTGAGAAAATGTGGAGCGAACGCCAGATGCAGAATTAGCCAGGATCTCCGAGGCCTGTGACTTCCAAGAAAAGAGAAGCACTAAACCCGTGTTCGTGGCGCTTTCAGTTCCTGCTCAGAATAAGAACAAGGGGAAATGAGAAGCTCATTAAGTCACTTCGGCAAAAGCCCAGTTGCTTACGAATTTAAATTTCAATGCAGGGGAAGTTAATGGCATCCAGAAGGACCACAGCCCCTCATCAGAGAGAAGAAAAGGAAATGGAACGCCAATTTGGGACGAGAAAAAAAGGGGAAAATTAGGAGCGAGTCTGCCCCTGCATTGACGCAACAAGCACAAGTTTTCCATTTTTCAGAGAAAGGCATACCACTGAAAAGGCCAAACTTGACCTGCCACATCCCACCACATAAATATTGCTATTAAAAAGAGCATTAACGGCAATGGGAACAAATTGTTCATCTTTGGTCAATGGTTATTCAAATATATGCTGACACCTAGTGTCGAATGCTTGCACTGCACCTTTTGTTTTTATTATGGGGCTTGATTAAGAGCTCGAAAACTTCCACGCTTTGCTGCATGCTTATTTTGATTGGTCCTAGCTCCTGCCAACCTAGCAGTCCGAAAGCAAGAAAGTGCAAGTAGATAAATAGGTACTGCTTCAGTGGGAAGGTAACAGCATTCAGTGCGCCTTGGTGTTTAGTCATGCTGGCCACATGACCACGGAAACATCTTCGGACAGCGCTGGCTCTTCGGCTTTGAAACGGAGATGAGCACCGCAACCCTAGAGTCGGATTCGACTGGCTTTCGAGCAAGGGAACCTTTACCTTTACCTAATAGAAGCAGACATCGCATCAGTTTTTCCATTCAAACAGCTACCAGCAACCTCTTAATCATGCTTCTTAGTCTTAATGCTCAGATATCTTCATATTATGTTGTCTATTTTTAGGCTGTTTGTCCTCCAAGAAGTTGTTACTCTGGGCAACAAACGTTTTGGCAATTATTGCTGTTTTGGAAGCCTAGGATTGACCTCCTACCTGTCACTGGCTGGGGTGCCAGTCAAAGGGAGTCCAGAACAGGCCAAGGTCAGGAGTCAAGAAGTCAGTGCAAAGTCCAAAAAGCCAAGCCGGGGTCAGGAGCCAGGAACACAGAGCCAAGTCCAAAGCCACTGGATCCAAAGGTCTAGGTGCAAGAGCCAAGCTGGAGTGGATGCTAGCAGCATGAAACTGACTTGTTGCTTCCACAAAGGGTACTGCCCAGAGTGTGGAGTTAAATGCTGCTACCAATTATCCAGCTGCACGATCGGCCAGGCTTCTGTTAGAACTCTGGGCTGGCTGAGCGTCTCCCTTGTAGCCTGGCCTCTCTTCGCCTGCTTGCTAAGTTTGGCTGCAGTCGCTCCATTAAACAAGTCACACATGTGGGTGAGTCAGGAGGACTTTCAGCTTGCAGTTCTTCCTTATGACCTGGGCCAGGTGTGAAGACTGCTGTTGCAGGCACTTGCCAGCTATCCTCCTCTGCTGCTTCAGAGGGGCCAGCTGTGGTTTTTGCAGGCTTTGTCAGCTCATCCTCATCACTACCCATGACACTACCCTTAACTGGATGAATCTTTGAAGCTTGTATTTCACGATTCCCCATGAAGAAGCTGGTGGCTGGTGAAACAGGCATGATAGCTGGCCTGTTGGAGTCATGTTTGTGAGCTTTGTGGAAGCACAGCATAGAAAATAAGTCGGCTGACAACCTCCATCGCTTCCAGTTTTCAACAAGGTCAAATCATAGCAAGGACATTTGATGGTTGGAATATGTGGGACTTGCTTAAAATCATGACTTGACACAATGGCGGTTTTCATTCCATCAAAATCAAGTAGGGTATTGCTTAGGCAGTAGAATTGCACTGTTCTAAATGATTCGCAATCACTGCAGATGGTGACTGCAGCCATGAAATTAAAAGATGTCTGCTCCTTGGGAGGAAAGCGATGGCAAACCTAGACAGCATAATAAAAAGCAGAGGCATCACCCTGCCAACAAAAGTCCATATGGTCAAAGCCTAAGTAGAGACTGCAGGTGGGTGGGGGGATGGAAAGCTGAAGTCAGAAGGGCAGATAATGGTAGGTTGATGGTTGGCTGGGAAGGAGATAGGGTTGCCAACTACTTGTTGGGAAATTCCTGGGGATTTGAGGAGCGGAGCCTGGAGACGGTGGGGTTTGAGGAGGGGTGGGACCTCAGAAAGGTACCATAGTCTCCACCCTCCAAACCAGCCATTTCCTCCTGGGGAACCATTGTTGCCAATCTCCAGATGAGGGCTGAAGATCACTCAGTATTACAACTGCTCTCCAGATGGCAGAGATCAGTTCTTCTGGAGAAAATGGTGGACTCTGTGTCATTATACCCTGCTGAGGTCCCCCCCCCCGCCTCCCCATGACAGCAAGTGTGACATAGCAGTTAGCATTTCAGAACAAGGTCTGCCAGACCCAGGTTCTTCCTGTGGAAGCCGATTGGATGATTTCTGACCACTCAAAGACTTTCAGTCTAACCTACCTCACAGGAACAAATTGTTGCTAAATATGAAGTAGTTGAGAACAAAATGGCAGAGTTTGGTGGCAAAGTCAGCTTTGGCGTTGTCATGTTCCTTATGGCTTGTCATCCATATTTGTGTGGGATGTTGGTGTACAGAGATTCCATATCCATGGTGGCTAGAATAGTATTCTCCAAAAAGCTGTTCAAAGGCTGTATTTTCCTCAGAAAATCTCTGGTGTCATGTACATAACTAGGAGCACATAACCATGGACTCTGTTCTAAAACCCTATGCCGTCAATGCTCCTAGTTGCTCAGTTACTTATGCATCTTGACTCTAATAAGCCCTTCCTAGCAACACCCTCTTTACCCACTACTTATATGTGATGGTTGGTAACTTCGGTTTCAATGTATCAGATGAAGTGTGTGCGCATATAAAAGCTTATACCCAGCATAAAGCTTTGTTGGTCTTAAAGGTGCCACTGAACTTTGTTCTGATTGTAAATTAGCTGAGCTATTCAAAGTCTTAAAAGATAATGCTGTTAAAGTGCTGCACTCAATTTGCTAGCAAATTTGAAAAACACAACAGCGGCCACAGGATTGGAAAAGGTCAGTATACATTCCAATTCCAAAGAAGGGTAATGCCAAGGAGTGTTCAAACTATCGCACAATTGCACTCATTTCACATGCTAGCAAGGTCACGCTAAAGATCCTACAAGCTAGGCTTCAGCAGTACGTGGATAGAGAACTGCCAGAAGTACAAGCTGGGTTTCGAAGAGGTAGAGGAACTAGAGATCAAATTGCCAACGCTCGCTGGATTATGGAGAAAGCAAGAGAGTACCAGAAAAGCATCTACTTCTGCTTCATTGACTATGCTAAAGCCTTTGATTGTGTGGATCACAACAAACTATGGCAAGCCCTTAAAGAGATGGGAGTACCAGACCACCTCATATGTCTCTTGAGAAACCTGTATAAGGGTCAAGAAGCGACAGTTAGAACAGGATAGAACAACTGATTGGTTTAGCATAGGATTGGTTTAGCATAGGAAAAGGAGTACGACAAGGATGTATATTGTCCCCTTGCTTATTTAATTGATATGCAGAGTACATCATGCGAAATGCTAGCCTGGATGATTCAGAAGCCGGAATTAAGATTGCTGGGAAAAACATCAACAACTTCAGATATGCAGACGATACCACTCTAATGGCAGAAAGTGAAGAGGACCTAAAGAGCCTCTTGCAACAAGTAAAAGAGGAGAGCCCAAAGGTTGGCTTGAAACTCAACATCAAAAAAACTAAGATCATGGCATCCGGTCCCATCACCCCTTCTCAAATAGAAGGAGAAGTCATGGTAGCAATGACAGACTGCAGCCATGAAATTAAAAGACTCCTGCTCCTTGGGAGGAAAGCGATGGAAAACCGTAACAGCATAATAAAAAGTAGAGACATCACCCTGCCAACAAAAGTCCGCATGGTCAAAGCAATGGTATTCCCAGTAGTCATGTATGGCTGCGAGAGTTGGACTATAAGGAAGGCTGAGCACCAAAGAACAGATTCTTTTGAATTATGGTGCTGGAGAAGACTCTTGAGAGTACCTTGGACTGCAAGGAGATCAAATTAGTCAATCCTAAAAGAAATCAACCCTGACTGTTCCCTGGAAGGTCAGAGACTGAAGCTGAAGCTCAAAGACTTTGGCCACCAAATGAGAAGGGAGCACTCACTGGAGAAGACCCTGAGGCTGGGAAAGACTGAAGGTCAAAGAAGACGGGGACGGCAAAGGATGAGATGGTTAGACAGTGTCACAGATGCAACGAACATGAAATTAAGCAAACTCCGGATGACGATGGAAGACAGGAGGGCCTGGCGTGATATGGTCCATGGGGTTGCGAAGAGTCTGACTCGACTGTGCTACTGAACAATAAGTTTTTTAAAACATATGTGTGTAAGTGTGTCTGTACCCTGAAGGCATGGCAACCTCTGGTGACTGACCCCTACTGGGGGCCTGGAGGGTATTCAGAGAGGTGGCTGAATAAAGCCTGCCCCTGCCTCCCCTGGTATTCCATGGAGGTCTCCCATCCAAGTACTTGCCAGAGTCTGCTTCCGAGATGTGGTGAGATCGGGCTTGCCTGGACTATCCAGGTCAGGGCGTAAAATTGTTTTTGATGTTTGAATCTCTGTGTAAGAAGAAATATTGAAGCAAATTCAAAACAAATAGACATGTATCCAGACACATAAACTTCAAATGGGAGACCAAGTGTGCTTTGAAACCAAAGTCTTCAACAGGACTCTAACTCAATATTTATACGTTTTATCACACAAAATCAAGACCTGCTCTGTCAGCATCAAATCCTCATGAATAGTTTACAGGGTCCTTCAAAGCTCGAGGAACACAGAACACCTTTTGACAGCCACAGAGCAATCCAAGAAAATGAGCATCTACCAACTATGGATGAATCATCAAAACCATGCCTTTCTTGTGTTACGTTAGAAGTTCCTTTTCAATAACCTACAAAAGTCAATTACACAGGAATTAGAGCATTACCTCTAATTAGAGCATCAACATCTTAACTTCTGAACACGGCCCTTGACACAATCGGGCTGGAGTTATTCGTTTACACTGCCTGACTGACCAAGGAAGTCCTTCTTCACGCAAAGTGGTGATGGCTACAAGCATAAAGAACTTCAAAGGGGGACTGGGTAAACATATGAAGCAGAGGTCCACCAGTGACTTGGGGCTACCAAGGTATAGGTGGAACACTAGGTCTGGGGCAGGGATGCTCTGTCTTCTTGGTGCTTGGCGGGCAATGGGGGGAGGCTTCTGGAGTTCTGGCCCCACTGGTGGATCTCCTGATGGCCCCTGGGTCTTGGCCACTGTGTGACACAGAGTGTGGACTGGATGGGCCATTGCCTGATTCAATATGGCTTCTCTTATGCCTGGGGCAAGTGATGCCCTGTATTCTTGGTGCTTGGGGAGGGAAACAGTGGGAGGGCTTCTGGAGTTCTGGCCCTGCTGGTGGACCTCCTGATGGCACCTGGTATTTTTGGCCACTGTGTGACACAGAGTGTTGGACTGGATGGGCCATCAGCCTGATCCAACATTGGCGTTTCTTATGTTCTTATGTCTGGGACAAGTGATGCTCTGTATTCTTGGTGCTGGGGGGGGGGGCAACAGTGGGAGGGCTTCTAGTGACCTGGCCCCACTGGTAGACCTCCTGATGGCCCCTGGTATTTCTGGCCACTGTGTGACACAGAGTGTTGGACTGGGTGGGCCATCGGCCTGATCCAACATTGGCGTCTCTTATGCTCTTGTGTTCTTAATCACAACCAGTGCCATAACCAAATCAGCTAGGTCACTGCAACTGGAAGTTTCCCACTCTTTCTCTTCCTCCATTTTTTCCACCTTTTCTCCCCACCCATTTCCCACAATCTCTCACCGGCTTTCACCACTTTCCTTCCCGCTCTGTGGTTTTCTTTCTGCTTTCTCTGAGACTGTCACGTTCATTGCCCCGGCTTGCCATCTTCACTCTGTTCGCTGTCTCTTCACAGCCTTCTCTCCCATTTTTCTCTCCACCCCTCTTCCACTCCCTTGCTCCTCACAGCCCTTTCTTCTCTTTCACCCATTTCCAGCCTTCCTTTCTTCCCACCACGTTCTCCTCTTTCTTTTCCCATTTCCTCTCACCCTCCCCCCCCCCGTTCTACCCTTTCTCCATATTCTCCCACTCGTATTCCCAGGCCTCAGTCCTATCCTCCCACATTTCCAATCACATTCTCTTCCCACCACTTTTCCTATCCCAGGCCCCGGTAAAAGGTGCTAAAAAACCCTGGGGGGGGGGGGGCTGTTTGCCCCGGAGCAAAATAAAGCGCAGTAACCCGATCACACGGTCCCTCGAGTCTCCGTGCTTCGGATGTTAGCTGGCGATCACACAGCGATGCTGCAGTGTGGCAAAGAAGCAGTGCGGCGCAGCACTGCTTTCAGTTTCGTGTTTGTGCGCATGCACTTAGGAAAAACATCCAGTTTGCGACAGGACATGGACGGGCGCCAGATGTCACGAGATACTAGCGCTCCCGCGATCAGACGCCCGCCTGTGCTGTGTGTTTTCCGGATACTAGTGCACTTTCCTTGGTATTTTTTAACTCTGCATCTTTGACGGGATGCCACGGGTTGGCCACGGGTGCGCTACGCTTCCCAGATGTTGCGGTGTGATCGCGCCCCGAAAATCTGCCCGACATTCGTTCCTTTTGCGCGGCAAATTCTCCGTGTGACCAGGGCCCCACCTCATTTTTCACAGTCTCCTACCAGATTTTCTCCACTTTCTCTCCCACCCCATTTGTCAGTTTATCATCTGAGCTTTGTCATCTTTTCCCATTTCCCACTTTTCTCCTTAGCCCATTCTCCACTATAGGAGAAGAAGAGGAGGAGGAGGAGGAAGAGGAGATTGGCTTTATACCCCACCCTTCACACAGGATCTCAAAGTGGCTTACAGTCTCCTTTCTGTTCCCCTACCCTACCCCTGTGAAGTAGGTGGGGCTGAGAGAGCTCTTTCGAGGACTGCTCGTGAGAGAACAGCTCTGAGAGAACTTGTGACTGACCCAAGGTCACACCGGCAGCTGCATGTGGAGGAGTGGGGAATCAAACCCGGTTCTCCCAGATTAGAGTATGCTGCTCTTAACTACTACACCAAACTGGCTCTCAGTTTTTCCTGTTTCCCGCCCTGTCTCTCTTTTCTCACTTTGCCTCTCCGCCAATTTCGGATTTTCTCTTCCTAGCCCTTTTTTCTCCCCCTCCCTCCTTTTTTACTCTCTGTCTCTTTCCTGTGATTTCTATAAATTCTCTATCCCTCCTCCAGTTTTCCACCCTCTCTCTCTCTTCTTGGACCTTTCTCCTTTTCTTCTGCGTTCCACTCTGTCTCTCTTCCAGCCTAATTCTCCACTTTCCTTCCAGCTATTTCCTACTCACCTTCTCCCTATATATCTTCCCACACCCATCCTCGATTTCTTCTCCCTCGTGACAGACACAGCCAAGTCCACCCCCCTTTTCAGTATCAACCACCCCCTCCCTTTTTATTCTATTGATCTGGAGTCAAAGCCAGAAATGATCGATCAGGACCCTTGGAACACTGGGAGGGTGAAGGAGAGTGAGGAGCAGAGATTGAAAGAGCCATTTAACAGAGAGTTTTGTGTTAGAGGGGGTTGAGAGGACCCTCACACAGGTTAGGGGTCTCGCTGTGTCCCCAGTCCCTTGTGGAGAAAGTGGGCAGTTTAGTGTGGTGGACTGGAGTGGCACCCACTGGTTTCTGGATCTCACGAGTAGTCTTTCTGTGTGATTGGGAAGTTGCAGGGCATGCTGAGGTCTGTGTTTTAAAAAGGTGCTAGTGGTTATCTGGTAACCTGAGAGGAATGAGAGAGTAACCTGAGAGGAATGTTCAAGTTCTTAATGAGTTGGGTCTGGGTTCTCTCAGAAAAACCCCCATGGCCTTCAGCCTGAACAGAATGAGGTGAAAAGGAGAGGTGGAGCTAAACTGAGCAGAGGGTGTACTCCTTAAGACTGTATTTCCTTTCTTTGGCTTGCTGCTAATTCCCCCATGGTTAGGTGTAGGGGGAGCCAGTGGGTTAGACACACTATTCTTTTCTCTCCTTCACCCCCCCCCCCCCCCATTAACCAATCTAGGCCCTGTCATTTCTGGGGAGAAAGTGTCCTTACACATGTTACGTTTAATGGCATTCAGAAACATTGGGAGGAATTGAGCTAGATTCAAATCCAGTAGAACCTTTCAGACTAACAAGATTTTCGGGGTGTGACCTTTCGGGAGTCAGAGCTTCCTATCTGACAACAGGAGCTTTGACACTTGAAAGCTTTTTCTCCAGGAAACTTGTTGGTCTCTATAACTGTTCTACTGCAGACCAACACAGAAACTATCTTCTTGGAGGAATCGGGCTGTGAAGGACAGCAGACCATGAGACTAGGGAACAGGAGCAAAAACTTTGGGCCTTCTTTGGACTAGGATACTAATGGAGAATCCACTAGTTTGTGGTAATCTGTGATTTATCCTGCTCAGGGGGATCCCCAGCCTTACTGCTGTGGAACCACAGATGATACCCAGCGATTCGAAAGCAACTTAATTGCAAGTAGATAAATGGGTACCCACCCTTAGTAGGGTGGGGGGCACCCCTGCCTAGTGTGGTGGCTGAAGACGGCTGAAGATGACGGCAGCGGCAACGGCGAAGTGAGGCGAGGCGTCGGTTCCTGTGTGGATGACATATGCGGCGGCGGCGGTGTGCGGGCGCAATCCAGGAGGAGCGATCCCTGGCGACCGAGAGAGGAAAAACATCAAGTGGCCACCGCCAAAAGGAAACGGGCGCACAACGGCGTCAGACGCTAAGCCCAGCGGAGCCGGAAAGGACATAGCTGAGGCGAGAAGAAGGCGGAGTCGCGTGCCTTGAGAGAGTTCCGCCAAGCGCCGGGAAGAGCAACCCACCAGGAAGAAACCCCCGCCAGGAAGAGCAGCCCGAGCACCAGAAAGAACAATTCGCCAGAGCAGACCAACAAAGGAACAACACCAGCCACCACCATAGGGGTGCCGGTAGGTTACCCCACCCCACAACACATGTGCCCCTAGTTAGAAGACAATAAAATGGTGACTAGCACCGACGTGTAAGCCACTCAGAGACCCCTAGACAAGGGATTCGAGCGGGATATAAAGTTGAACGAATAAATAAATAAATAAATAAAGATGCCACAGACCAGCAACAGAGAATCGCAGGTGATATGAGATCTAAGGGTGTGCATTTGGCATAAACTGAGCCACAAAAATACCTGAAAAATTGGTATTTTTCATGTATTATATAAACTGAAATCAGATCAGAAAATCTGGTCGGCTACCAGTAAAGCTGAATTTTTTTTTGGCTTTTATTCGGGTATATTCAACTATACCAAATGGCTGGTGGGCTCGTCTTGCAGCAGAAGCCTCCCAGCCAGGTCTGCTGCATGCAGCGGTGAGAGACCTCCCTGCCATATGTAGATTGGTATGCAAACCTTATTCTAAAACGTTTGGTAGGGGTTAATTGAGTCTCAGTGTTCAACAGAGAGCCAAAGTCAATCACTTCCTCCAGACTTTAAGGGCTTAAATGGTTTGTAAAAGAAACTTTATTTCAGAAGTATGACACTTGTGTTTATATTGGGTGACACTCAAAAAGTGCAGTATAAATGCAACATGCAATACCTACGATGGTATTTTCTCTCCTATGAAACTGGTTGTCATATATGTTTCTGTGATGACCCCGTGTCTCTTCAACTACCCTCTCCTTCTTGTCACACACACTAATCCCACGGTGCTTCGTTTCTGACACATATTGGCACAACACTATTTTTTAAAAATCAACTTATAAGACAGATGCACCATGGAGCTAGTTCTCCTCCTTTCCTTTCTTAAAAAAAGTAGAAGAACAAGGGGGGAAACCCTGAAATCCAACAATGAAGTTTAAAAAAAAAAAAACAGGAAACAAAAAAGATACATAAAGACAAGACAAAATTATAACAACGGTGTTGGCAGATCTACACAAACTGTTCTATGAACAATTTCCAAATACCTAAAAATAAGTCT
Organism: Gekko japonicus; assembly: GCF_001447785.1. NCBI lineage: Eukaryota > Metazoa > Chordata > Lepidosauria > Squamata > Gekkonidae > Gekko > Gekko japonicus. The sequence continues at coordinate 173,870 of NW_015171516.1, forward strand.
GTACGCAATTGCCATCTATATGTCATGTGTTCAAATCCTGATAGAGTTCTAAGGTCCTCAATCCATTGACTGACCGGAGGTGGGCTTTTGTCTTTCCAGTGCTGTAATATGAGTCTTTTAACTGTAGTAAGGGCACTGACTGTCTGTTTCCATCGACCATCAGTTAGCCTCCAAGAGACAAGTTGATAGTTTCAAAGTGCATAAGAATCCTCAGAAATCAATGAGTGTCTAATTGCTGGCATTAAAACTTATAGGACAAGTCCCTTAGAAATATGCTTCAGGCGTGTCCACTCATTTGCTTTTTCTGGAAAGAAGTTATTATTCATATCAATCTTGTATTAGAATGTTCACATAGAACTAGACTGTGACATGAAAGAATTTCAAAGCCAATACAAATCCAGAAAATCACAAAAATCAAGTACTACACATGTCTGCTTCTTGTGTATTTGTCCCAAACCAGAGATTTACATATTCCACTCCCACTGCAGGGGCTACCTCAGTTCAAAATCTAGAAATTCTCAACCACTGGATTTTATTGAATGCAAAATGCCACCTCATGGTAGGGAATCCTTTATTAGTTTACAGCCTTAGAGCCACTCTTTAGGCAAAGTCTACAAGCACAGGATTTAGAGATCGAATTATTGGTAGCTGCGGATTAGCATTTTGGGATCAGAGACATTGCCAGAGTACAGAGGACACCAGAATTCAGGTCTGTAGATTTATATATCCTGAAATGCAGATAGAAGAGGAGGAGGAGGAGGAGATTGGTTTTATAACTCGCCCTTCACTACCCAAAGGAGTCTCAGAGTGGCTTACAAACTCCTTTCCCTTCCCCTCCCCACAACAGACACCCTGTGAGGTAGGTGGGGCTGAGAGAGCTCTGACACAAGCTGCTGTTTTTCAAGAACAGCTCTGACAGAGCTATGGCTTGCCCAAGGTCATCCAGCAGGTGCAAGTGGAGGAGTGGGGAATCAAACCCGGTTCTCCCAGATTAGAGTCTGCGGACTTAACCACTACACCAAACTGGCTGTCTCTCAGCGGACACCAGAATTCAGGTCCGTAGATTGATATACCCTGAAAGGCAGATAATCTTCATGTGGAAATAAGACCCTGCCACGAACTTTCCATGCCACTAACTTAGGATAAGCCCTGACTTATATAGCCCAGGCTAATGAGATCTCATCAGATCTCAGAAGCTAAGCAAGATCAGCCCTGGTTAGGACTTGGATGGGAAACCACCAAGGAACTCCAGGATCACAATGGAAAGGTAGGCGATGTCAAAGCACCTCTGAACTTCTCGTGCCTTGAAAACCTTAGAACGGATCGCTGTAAGTCAGCTGTGACTCGATAGCAAAAACCAACCAAATAAAGGTTATCGGCATTGCAGCATTAGCACTAAAATGTCAGCTCGCCCCGGAAAGTCGCTTACAAGGGGAACGTAATGTGGATGCAAATTGCAAAACAAATGATACTCAACAGTTCCCAAGGGGACACGTCTAGAACGTTTTTATTATCTCCATTCCAAGAGAAGACAGATGACTTATGTCCTTTCAGTGACAATCTCCTCGTCCGTCAGCTTCGCCGGCTGCTTCTTTCGTTTCGGACGGACTTTCATGATACCTCGCTGGCCCCTCTCTCTTTTAATGAACCCTGTCAAAAACCAAAAAGGGGAGGAAAGACCTTCAGCAAAATGACCACCACCAACAACACTGCTGCAAGCGCACACGATCTCTAGAATAAAGCGGACGGGAATTGTTTTTAAGAGTTGAAAGCATCAGAGGAATCATTTTGCCTGTAAGGTAGACGCTCCTCTTTGTTTTCAAAATCTACAACGTTTGTTTGGCTGAAAGTGACATGGGGGGGGGATTCTGCATGTTTTTGAAAGGAGCTCTTGCCAACGTTGTTCCTGAGATAATTGGATGACATGCCTCGATGCCGTTTTTATACATTTTTCAACCGTTATATGGCCCTGGTCACACGGGCCGGATAATGTGTGGGGGGGGGAGGCGTGGCTATTTGCGGCACTGCAATTTAATGTGCCAGAACACGATCCCACGCGTCGGTGGCATGCCACGGTTCCTTCCCTCCGCGTCAACGAGGGGCCGGAGGGAAAAGGGGCGCGCCGGTGCGATCACACTGAAGGAGTCCGGAGGCAGCCCGTGGCAAACCGGTTGCTAGTACCTTCAACCAGGTATTTTTTAACTCCACATTTTCGGTGGTACGCCACGGGTTGGCCACGGGTGCACTCCACTTGCCAGATGTTGCGGTGTGATCGCGCCCGGAAACTCCACCATTCACTCGTGGCTGTCCCGCAGCAAATTCGCCATGTGAACGGGGCCTATGAAATGAAAACGTCGATCTCCCGTCTCCCTCACAGAATCACTCCTGATCTATATTACAAAGGAACTGCAAGTTGGCTGCTTATTTTTCCACAGCTGTGACCACCAAAAATTTCATAGCTCAGCATAGATTGGTTACAAAGGGTTTACTCGCTCTATAATTCTCTCCCCCCCCCAAATTAATAGCTTTGGAAGCTCTCTCATTCCATAATAGTTTTAAAACTATTCTAAGTTCCTAGCAGTACTGTAGGCGGCTCTTGATCATTAATTTTTTTTTGTACCTGCTTGGAAGTTCTACCTTTTTAAACACATTTTTAAATAATTGTTCTTATATTTTTAAAACAAATAATTCAGAAGAACAGTCAAAAGATAATTGTTAACTTTCCCCCCCCTTTTTGACAAATGTATAGATCCACCTGAGGAAGCTCAGCGCAAAATGTGCAGGGGTTATTACCATATTGGAAGAACGAAGATTATAAGCCATCATGACGGACAGCTTAGTATCCGCCTCCCCCTAGGGGCAACCAATGAGACCTGACGGAATGTTAGAGAGACAGTTGGAAAACAGCAGTTAAGTTGGCAGTTAGGGGTTGGCTAATGGGGAGAGAGAGGAGAGTGAAGGATCAGAGAGGATCCTGAAACAGGGAAGTGGAATTGGTGTGGTGGTTAAGTGCGTGGACTCTAATCTGGGAGAACCGGGTTTGATTCCCCACTCCTCCACATGCAGCTGCTGGTGTGACCTTGGGTCAGTCACAAGTTCTCTCAGAGCTGTTCTCTCAGGAGCAGTTTGTGTCAGAGCTCTTTCAGCCCCACCTACCTCACAGGGTGTCTGCCGTGGGGAGGGGAAGGGAAAGGAGTTTGCGAGCCGCTCTGAGACTCCTTTGGGTAGTGAAGGGTGAGGTACAAATCCAATTTATTATTGTTGTTGTTGTTGTTATCAGGGCTATTTTGGGGCAGGAACGCACAGGGACGGAGTTCCAGCTGGCTCCCAAGTTGGCCACGCCCAGCAGGAACTCATTAGCATAATAGGCCACACCCAACAGCAGAAACTCATTAGGATTGGCTACATTAGGGGTGTGTGGCCTAATATGCAAAGGAGTTCCTGCTCCAAAAAAAGGCCCTGGGTTTTGACAACAAACAAGGTAAACAGAATAAGAAGCAAAAGGTGGGTGTGGCTGGATGAGCACACTTCTGGTGATGTGGGGGTGCGGCCGAATGTGCCAATGAGCTGTGCTGTCAGGGGTGTGGCCCAATATGCTAATGAGTTCCTGCTGTTGGGTGTGGCCTATTATGCTTATGAGTTCCTGCTGGGCTTTTTCTACAAAAAAAAGCCCTGGTTATTATTATTCCGTGAAGGAAATAGCTCCTAGAAAAGGGGGAGTGTGATCCCTATCAAGGAGGAAAATTGGAACCTGTCTGTGTATTCCTGCCTCTACAGACCTTAGCAATTTTGTGTAAAATAACCATGTGCCAGTTCATCTAAGGGGTGACAGCCAAGCGATCTCTCTTAACAGTTACAAACACCCATCAGTAGAACAAAACAGCTACAGCTGTGAGTCTTACACTGACATTGTGAGCTTAGCGAGAAGTGTGGAGCCACCTACAGATTTCTCCAAAGCGATGTGACATTCTGCTTTCAGCTGAGGAGAAAATACGAACGTGCGTGGCCAGCTCTGACATAACTGTACCTTTCTTGCACATCCGAAGGCACGACTTTCTGGAGGTGAAGTTATTGACGTTCCCGCCACAACCGCTGTAGCTGAATGGATGGCATTTCCCAGTCGTGTGATTATAGAAGAACCTTTTCTCGTTGGCTCTGCAGAAACCTCTATCCATCGGGGTCAAACAAAAAGAAGGCAACAGAGCTGAGCCTAGACACAACAAGAAAATGTTGTTAGACACAGTTCTAGATTATTGAATGCTGCCGTGGATGCACTGTCTGCTAAAAAATATGCAAGTGAAACCATATGCTTAAGCTCCTGTCTAACCACCGGTGTGGAGGCTGGGGATCCAGCACCTACTCAATGCTCCCAGCTCTGTAAGTGCTTCCCCGCTTACTCCAAAGGCGGCAGCTCCATTTGCACAGAGAAAGAATCGCTCTTTCCACAGATGCATTCTGACTCATTTGCCCTGTAATTCGGGCTTAGAGTCTATGGATTGTCATGATCAATTGCACACAGTGGTTATAACACTGTTCTTCTGTAAATAACAATGGGTTGGATCCGGCCAGCTTTATTGCTCAACCTCAGTGAATTCTACTTACTACAGGCAGGCCTGAAGCAACAGTGGGGGCATTTGGGGGCCCTGCCCCCCTAATTAAAAGCCCTGCCCCCCAAAAGCCATGCTAGAAACCTTATTTTTGAAGAGAGACCCCTGCTGCCAGGGTGAGAGCACTGCAGCTTGCCCCGGACTTCCCTCTCCCTCCCACTATGTAATCTGGGGGGGGGGCATCACGGGACATGGGAAAAGACAGTTCAGAGGGTAGTCTACAGCCCTCTCCCACGTGGTTTTTGTCCATGCAGATCCCGTGATCCCGTGATCCACAGCATAACCTTTTCATGTGATCTATGGTACATATTTTCACCACTGGGTCGTATCTTACTGGTTTTTCTCCTCAGCTCACCAAATCCCCTTCTTTACTGCATGCCCCATCCCACATGGTCCCACAATCCCTGGCAGAGTTTTTCCAGTGACCCTTTCTGCTACTTTCACCAGCAGAAAAGCTGGCTGGATACATCCCAATATGGCTCTGTCATGATCTGGGCTGTGCCACCAGAGGCCTAATAGGCCCAGGGAGCCTGCCTAACAGTACGGGAGGCTGGGCCTACAACTCCCAGAAGCCCCTGATAGGTTTTGGAGCCAAAATTGGCCAATAGGAAAAGAGGACGGCTGGGAATAAAAGATCTGGAGCAGCAGGAAAAGCTGTTCTTTTCCCCAGAGGGCAGAGCCAGAAGGAAGGCTGCTGTGAGAAGAAACCCTCATCCTGAGGGAAGGGTGAGTAGTGTAGTGTCACTTGGAATAGTGAGCTACGGACAGTATATATTTAGACGCGTTAGGGCATTTGATTTCTTTTCACCCACTTACTGTTATTATTCTGTACCTTGTTGTTTGACCTCTTATAAAATAAACTATTTTCATTGTTCACTCTGCCTGGTCCTCACGCCTATTATTCGGCCAAAAGGGAGGCCAGAAGGTCTTGGGAGGGTGCTCTGGGCCTTCTCAAGGGAGCCTGGAACCAGAGTGGTGGCAGCGTCAGGTGACACCCCACCTGAGCCGTCACAGGCTCATAGTCAGTATATGCTTAAATGGTGGATTACTAGCGTAACGGTCTGCAACCCACATATCTTTGGGATCGCCTCTCCTGGTATTGTGCTCACTAGATCAAGAGCTGCTGGTGGTCCCCGGCCCAAGAGATATCTAGCTGTCCTCAACCAGAGCCAGGGCGTTTTCTGTCCTGGTTCCAACCTGGTAGAACGCTCTGCCGAATAACATCCATGCTCTGTGGGACCTGTTACAGTTCCGCAGGGCCTGCAAGACAGGGATGTTCCCCCAGGCATTTGGTTGAGGACAGCGGCTGTTTCATCTCTCTGGCACTCCCAGCCCCTGCCTCCCCATGAGGCCAAGGGCTTCATCCGGACAAATGTTAATGCCATCATAGGACACGGTTGCATTTTTATCCGTTTCAATTGGTTTAATGATGTTGTATTTGTTATCTTGTTGTACACCACCCTGAGCTCGGATTTTTCTGGGGCACGTTGGTTTAAAACAGAAATAATAATAATGAGAATAATGACGACGACGACGATGATAAAGTTATATAATTGGAAATGTATGTCGGTTTTGCCTAAACGAGAACGAATGATGTTTGGCAGTTTCCTTCTTGGTCACAATATTGTGACCGTTTTGGTCAAGTCCATATGGAAACGGAAAATTGGCACAGCCACAGAAACTAACAGGCAGTGGGAATAATCACCTAAGCAAAGCAAAAAGTAAAGAAGAGAAGAGATTGGATTTATACCCCGCCCTGCACTACCCAAAGGTGTCTCAGAGTGGCTTACAAACTCCTTTCCCTTCCCCTCCCCACAACAGACACCCTGTGAGGTAAAAGAAGAAGAGATTGGATTTATAACCCGCCCTTCACTACCCAAAGGTGTCTCAGAGCGGCTTACGATCTCCTTCCCCTTCCCCTTCTCACAACAGACACCCTGTGAGGTAAAAGAAGAAGAGATTGGATTTATACCCCGCCCTTCACTACCCAAAGGTGTCTCAGAGCGGCTTACGATCTCCTTCCCCTTCCCCTTCGCACAACAGACACCCTGTGAGATAAAAGAAGAAGAGATTGGATTTATACCCCGCCCTTCACTACCCAAAGGTGTCTCAGAGCGGCTTACAAACACCTTTCCCTTCCCCTTCCCACAACAGACACCCTGTGAAGTAGGTGGGGCTGAGAGAGCTCTTGACAGAAAATGCTCTTTTTTCAAGAACAGCTCTTATCAGAACTATGCCTTGCCCAAGGTCATCCAGCAGGTGCAAGTGGAGGAGTGGGCAATCAAACCTGGTTCTCCCAGATTAGAGTCTGTGCACTTAACCACTACACCAAACCACTACACCATTTGATCATTCCGTTGAGAAGCTTCTTAGAAACTGTATTGGTACAATGGCTAATACGTGGCACAGGACTAGCCCGGAGTTGCATTTAAGACAGCAGATTCTAGTGTTATGAAGAGCTGCCATTTGGAAGACACTCTGGCCGGTCTCGTGATCAACCCTACTTGTTGGCGTCACCCCAGTTGCTGTACTGTATCCGTCTGTCCCCAAGAGAGGACATACTGAAGAAGCATATTTTCGAGGCCAAAGAACCTTGTGTGATTCAAAAGCTGGCACTTTACAGAACGCGAGCAATCACTGTGACGTGAATGGCATGGAAGAAAGAATGCAGTTGAGTCCTCTTGTGTAAAAAAAAAAATCCACCCAGGACAATCCGCTGGAAAAGAAAGGTGAAAAGAAAAGTGCGGTTATATCGATATCGGCATCTCCGAATTGTGAAAAAATGCATGCAAGACAAAACACTCCTTAAACAACAGTTTGGAATCTATGTGATTGGTGAGTTGCTGGAAGTGAATTCTCATAGCAACGGGTTTTAATGTACTCTTTGATTTGATTCGAATACAAACCTATGTAAAACACTTAGACGTGAATTTTAATGCCATGGAATTGCTTTGTCATTTCAGCTACAAAACTCGAAGAGAAGAAGAGACTGGATTTATACCCCGCTCTTCACTTGGGAGTCTCAGAGCAGCTTACAATCTCCTTTCCTTCCCCTCCCCACAACAGACACCTTGTGAGCAGTGTTCCCTCTAAGCTGAGTTGGTGTGAGCTAGCTCACAGTTTTTTAGCCTCTGGCTCAGACATTTTGATCTTAGCTCAGGAAGGACGGCTCCAGAGCAAACAAATTTATGCAGTAGCCAAATTGCTCGCTCACAACTTTAATGCTAGTAGCTCACAAAGTAGAATTTTTGCTCATGAGACTCCACGGCTTAGAGGGAACATTGCCTGTGAGGTAGGTGGGGCTGAGAGAGCTCTTTCGAGGACTGCCCGTGAGAGACCAGCTCTGAATGCACTTGTGACTGACCCAAGGTCACACCAGCAGCTGCATGTGGTGGAGTGGGGAATCAAACCTGGTTCTCCAAGATTAGAGTCCGTGCTCTTAACCACTACACCAAACTGGCTCTGTAGCCTTAACTGCCTTTAATAGCAAGGCAACACGGGTTCAGCAGTCTATACAAACAGGAGTTGATGTCAGATTCCTAACCCATTGGAGGCAACTGATCTATCGGGTCCGGTGCTGCGTGCAGCAGTGATCTACGACAAACACTTCGCATGATAGAACTTCCCTTGGCTTTATCTGGTGGTAGCATTTTGCCTTGGAAAGTGAACGCAGCTCAGGCAAATGAGACATCTGTGCTGGAACATCTGAACCTGAAAAGAGTGAAGAAAACCCCCTAAGGATTATACGTTACATTTCAGACTTCATAAAAATGAGTAGTTAAGTTTTAACACAGCAGTTACCTATCTGTGATGCTCACTTTCCTGGGAAAATGATCCACAGCTGCTTCTTCCAGTGAGATGGAACGACGGGGAGCCATTATACCCAAAGAATCAGGCAGACTAATGGGCTCTCTGGAAACATATCACAGCTGCACAATGAAATCAAGGACTCTAGGCCAACACTGTTCTTGGAGATTTGGAGACCACAGGGAAGGTCTCACCTTTAAGGAAGCCAGCTTGCTTACGTGTGTCACCCCCCCCCCCCCCCACCAGTTGATTTTATTTGATTGTACAGGTTCAGCGCTTTCCACTAACTATATTTCACCGCATTTGTAAAAGAAAACTCCGAAAGCATCGTTTAAAATGGTTTCGTTCGTTTGAGCTGAACTGTGCATGTGCTCAAGCCCCGCAGAAAAACCAGTGGACATTTAGTAAAAAGGTAAAGGTTCCCTTGCTCGAAAGTCAGTCGAACTCTAGGGTTGCGGTGCTCATCTCCGTTTCAAAGCTGAAGAGCCAGCGCTGTCTGAAGACGTTTCCGTGGTCATGTGGCCGGCATGACTAAACACCAAGGTGCACGGAACGCTGTTACCTTCTCGCCGAAGTGGTACCTATTTATCTACTTGCAATTTCTTGCTTTCGAACTGCTAGGTTGGCAGGAGCTGGAACCAGAGACAGGAGCTCACTCCGTCATGCGGCACACTCGGGTCTCGAACTGCTGAACTACCGACCTTCCACAGCCTGCAGTTCAGCATCTTAACCTCTTGAGCCACCGCAGCTCCTTATGGACATTTAGTAGCTGCTTGCTATTTACAGACAGATCTGGCTAAGAGTGCAAATCCACGATCGCTTCGTGACATCTCGGCCAGGTCTTCTCCTACGCACTGGCAGGTGTCTAAGGTCATTCACACAGGCCTGAAGTCCGGCTTCATAGAAGTGGTTCGCGGAACAGAAATGGGTCATTAGACACTGCCGTGACGTTGTTTTGCGGATCACGTCAAAGAATGTGAGGTGTTGAAAATGGAAGATTGGCGTTAACTGTGAAGACTCCTTTTGTCAGAGGGCGGGGAGCTGTTCCCATGATCCTGTTGGAGAAAAATGCTGTCAAGTGACAACAGACTTACAGCGACTCCAGAGGGTTTTCGAGACAAGAAATGAACAGAGGTGGCTTGCCATTGCCTGCCTCTGAGTTCCTTGGTGGTCTCCCATCCAAGTACTAACCAGGACTGACCCTGCTTAGCTTCTGGGATCTGATGAGATCTGGCTAGCTTGGGCTACTCAGGTCAGGGCTCCCATCATCCTTAGAGGCAGAAAGGAGACAGCTTTGTCCAGCCCCTAAAGGGAAGGGAGTGCCTGCCCCTTTTCAGTTCAGAAGCTTCCCTCTTTCCCCCATTCTGACCCTCAAGAAAACTTTGGTCAACGTTATTGGCACAGAAAACACTAGTAACATAGAAGAACTACAGATAGAAGAAGAGATTGGATTTATGCCCCTACCTTTACTACCCGAAGGCGTCTCAGAGTGGCTTACAATCTCCTTCTCTTCTTCTTTCCACAACAAACACCCTGGGCAATTTCGCACTAGTGGAAGGCCACTGTAGTGTGACTTGCTGGGAGGCCTTCTGGAGGTGCAAGACCTTGAGATGAGTAGACTAACGAAATGCATTTCCTCAGTCATCAGAGTAGATCCTGAAAAATTCTCACCCCCCTTGTCACTGTATAGTATGCTGTGAATGAGCATCTGACTTTCTGGTTGGCTGTGGCCTTCTGATGTCTATGCACAGCGCCCTGAGCAGGTTGAAGGAATGCCCCGGAAAAGAAGGTATGGGGCAGAAAGATGGGAAGGAAATCTTCTGTGACCTGTGGCAGACCAAATTCACTTCCGGCGTGAACATGGGATCTGAGTTCCAGACCACTCTATCCTCATGGAATACAGAAAGACCTCTGGAAATGGGAAGTGCTCCCAGTTGGAACGCTCTGTGGGCCAAAGTGATGGCTACCAAAACCAAAGCTTTTCAGTGTTAGAAACATGATAATTCCTTCAAGGGTTCAACAAGAGGCCTGAAGCACAAAGTAGATCCTCCATATTGGAAATCTAGGCACTAGTGAGGATTAGGAAGCGATGCACCTTTAAGGAAGCGTTTGACCGCTGGATGTCTGGAGATAGGAAAGCCTTCTCCGTTTGGAGTAACTGAAGCTAGCGTGGTACATACTTGCCTAATGTGCTCAGTCTCACATCTTGTGAAAAGTCATCACGTTCAGAACCAATGAATCTGGGGAAGGCTCTTTGCCTATATTTGAAGATGCTTCCTTCTACACCATCTCACATTTTTTACAGGTTGCAGAGCCTTGATGTTTACAGCCTGTGTGCAGACAACAATTGTAAGAGTAATAGCATTCGCTGCTCAATGTCCAAACAGTTAAATGAAGCCATCGATTCTCGGGCAGAACTGGGCTTTGCATCAGCATGTTGTGCACTGTAGGCAATTGCCACAGCCATTACGTTGATAGCGCCATCACACGACAAAGCGACAGCCTTTCGGGCTCTCAGGGTGCTACACGTGATCCCTGTCTGCTCTTATATGAGCCAGTTTGGTGTAGTGGTTAATTGTGCGGACTCTAATCCAGGAGAACCGGGTTTGATTCCCCACTCCTCCACTTGCACATGGCTGGATGACCTTGGGCAAGCCGTACTTCTGTCAGAGCTGTCCTTGAAAGAGCAGTTTCCGTCAAGGCTCCCTCAGCCCCGCCTACGTCACAGGGTGTCTGTCGTGGGGAGGGGAAGGGAAAGGAGTCTGTAAGCTGCTCTGAGACTCCGAGTGAAGGGCGGGGTATCAATCCAATCTCTTCTTCTTCTCCTCCTATTTGCGAAAGAAAAGAATTCCGCTGTCTAATGGTTCTGTGAGAAATTACACCCGCTGACTTCTGAGAATCCACACACTATCTTAAGAGGCAGGAAATGAACAGAAGTGGGTGGATGTTCCCGTCCGGGCTGGAAAGAGGAATCTATTTCCTGCCTCAGATGATGATGGACAAGCCCTGCTTGCGTGTGACAGGATGTCCTCCTCATCGCCAACAAAAATGCAACGTGTTCACATACCGCCTTGCGATCCCAAAGGCTGCTGCTCGTACAGCTCCTTTGTAAGTCCTTCACACAATGCGCAGCTAGAACGCGAGTCCAGTCTCGTCAGACCTCGGAAGCTGAGCGGGGTCGGCCCTGGTTGGTACTCTACGTGGGAGGCCTCTAAGGGTCACCGCACAGAGGCAGGCGATGGCAAAACACCTCTGTCCATCTCTTGCCTTGAAGACCCTACGCGGGTCACCATGGCCGCGATCATACGCACAATCAGACCCGAATGCTGGGTGGATTCAAAGGGTGTGATCGGACAACATCTGGGAAGTGCCCTGCAGCCATCGGCAACCCGTTCCACCGCAGAAGCAGAGTTAAAAGACATCAGGGAGACGCTGGTGGTAAACAGGTTGTGACGGGCCACGGACAGACTTTCCCATATCTGATCGCGCCAGCGTACTCTCATGGTGTCGGGGTGGTCTGGTCAGGCCACCCTGACTCTGCCATTGGTTCCCCCCCCCTTCACAGTATGCGCATCATCGCAAACCCCATAGGGAGCCCTCGGTGCGGAGGTGCGATTCATCGATCCCTCGTTTAAGCGCATGGAGGGGGAGGCTGACGGTGGTCTAGAATGCCGGAAAAATAGCAGAGTCTCTGTTTCTTTATATACAGAGTATTTACACTTTATTTACACTGGACACTGGATACATATATACAGTCCTTCTGTAGCAAAATCGCTGTACAAACTGGCAAAGTGCTACGCAGACAGGTGATCCCACAAAAGAGATGTGTAGCACTGAGCAAGCCACAATATATATGTACATTGACCAATCAGGACACGGCAATTACCTTTAGCTGACTCATGGTGACTGTTCCAGAATCGGATGCAATCTGCCAGAATAGATCAGTAAGATCTAACACTGCTGCTTATGACTGACTGACAGCTTGCCGGTAATATATTCAAATACTGTCAGAGGCACACACACACAAAAAAACCCTCACCTGGAGTTGCGTCTGATCACACACTGACAGACTGTGCCCACAGCTTCCAAGGGAGGTGTGATTGTGCAACCATCGGTCAAATTCCTCCGTAGGAAATAGCCTTGCTCCCCCCCACCCCCGTTTTTTCTGGTGCGTGTGACCGCAACCCATGACTCATCTGCGACTTGACCGCACTTTCCACCACCACTGGACATTGTGGTATAGCCCTCTTGGGGCATGCAGTGCCACTGGATTATTTTCAGGACAGACGGCTACATTCCATGCCGTGTGACTGTGTTTTATGTATTGTGTGGTGAAAGGTATTACGATTCAGAAAACAAAACGATACTGCCCATGTCAGATTTAAAAAGAAACACAAGCTTTATTAAGGAAATCTTGCCCCGATGGCTTTCACATGCGTTCCTTGTTTGTTAACCAGCCTCCACAAACTATCTGCCAACTCCCAGAAGCACATCTGAGGGCAGAGGCAGATGGCCACCAGAAATACGTAGTGAAAATCAGCGGTCTTTTCCCAGCGGTTCCTCTCTCTCGCCTGTACAACTGTGGGTTATAAAAACGACAACGCTTGAAGTGGCCAGATAGAGACATCGCACAGAGAGACACTTGAAGTATGCCTTCCAAGCGCAGAGCAGAAATCGGTAAAGATTTGAATTAAAAACAACAACCCAGTTTTGTCCAGGCACTTACCTAATTTGCCTTTACATGTGTGATGTGCATTTATTTCGCTAGCGGACAGGCAGCAAGGACCCGTCAGTCCATGGTCAGGATTAATAATCCATCTACCAAAGGAGCTACCTTAGGAAAGGTCATGGCTCAGTGGCAGAGCCTCTGCTTTGCATGCTTTGCATCACAGGTTCAATCTCAGGCATCTCCAGTTAAAAGGGCCCGGCAGTAGGCGATATGATCCTGAAAAGCCACTACCAGTCTGAGTGGACAATACTGACCTTGATGGACCAATGGTCTGATTCAGTATAAGGCAGCTTAATTTGTTCCTCAGGAGCATGAAAACTGCCCTGTAACATGTGTCCGTCACCTGGCTTCTTTGAAATACGAAGTCACAGGGAAAAGCTGGGAGGAGCTGAAGCTGTGGCTCAGTGGAACAGCACCTGCTTGGCATGCAGAAGGCCGCAGGTTCAGGCCCCGGCAGCTCCAGTTAGAAGGGATCTCATGTGATAGGCTTCTGAAAGCCATGCATGGATACCATCCGGAGTACTGGGATTGTACGCAGGGCAAGGCTAACCAGAGGCAGCTCCTTATGACACAGTTTGCTTCTGTGCCAGCACTGCCTCTTCCAGGAGCAGAGGCGAGGAAAGGATCCCCGCCATGATACCGTATTTGACTAGAGTGGCACATGAAGGCCACAGGCTAGAGCCGTTCTCACTAGAGATGTAAAATTTCCGGAAGTTTTGAAGCTCGGAAAAAAACCCGGTTTTTTGGGGGGGGGATGGAAATTTTGGGGAACATTGAAAAAAAATGCTACATTAGCATTTCTTTTGTCTTTTCTAGATTGAAAGTCATTCTGTTACTTTAGGAACATAAAATATGACTATGGACATTTTTACTTGGCATGAAATTATCACAACTAGCATATTAAAAATATAGCGTATCCAAACAATGATTACAAACAGAATACCCACCCACATGCAAAAACAAAACGGAAACCTTTTTTATTTTCTTCTGACAATAGCACCTCCTAAAGGAAGAAATGCATCTCGTTCTTGAATTGGAGAGTTCAGTTTGTAACCTAGGACTTGCTTGTCCTCAGTGCACAGAAATTAGATCAATCTGATACCATATATATATATATATATATTAAAAAAATGGTGGGGAAAAACTCCCCCCCCCCGCATTTTTCCGGTTTTTTTCCAGGCCTTCACATCTCTAGTTCTCCCAGCACTAGTGTGAGGCTGCGATCACACGCGTCAGAAGATCCGACATGGGCGTGAATGCCCGATGGATCGAAAGGGCATGATCAGACAGTGACATCTGAGAAGCATCCTGCAGCCGTCGGCAACCCGTGCTGCTCCGCCGCAGAGACAGAGTAAAAAGACACCGGAGAACATCCGGTAGTAAACGGGTTGCAACGAGCCACAGACGGACTTTCCCCTGTCTGATTGCGCAAGCATGCTTCCGAGCCATTGGGATGGTCTGATCAGGTTATCCCGGCTCGTTGCTGTTCGCCCCCTGCAGTATGCGCATCATCGCATACCCACAGAGAGGCCTCGGTGCGGAGGTGTGATTCCTTGTTTATGTGCATGTAATGCCATGCCTTCTGCCATTTCTTATGGCAGACTCAATAAGACGCAGTTCCGCAGGGCCTGCAAGACGGAGCTCTTCCGCCAGGCTTTTGAGTAGGAGCCACCACCATCACTGTACCATCACCGCGCTGCCAATTTTGGCAATGCGAGCTGGCCCTGGAACTGAAGAACGGACACAGCACAGACTGTAGAGCTAGTAGAGCTAGTAGAATTTTGAAACATTGCATTGGAGACCCCATCTTGGATGTTGTTTTGTGAGCACCGATTTTAAATGTAAATGTAATTGATTGTTTTATCTGGTTTTTATTGTTATGTATGGCAATTGCCTCCTGTCAGCCACCCTGAGCCCATGTGGAAGGGCGGGATATAAGTCAAATAAATAATAATAAATAATAATAATAAAATAAGATAGCCTACTCAGCTAGATACTGCCCTTGTAATAAAAAATGTGAGGAGTCCATCACTTATGTTCTTCTCTATTGTCACCTGTATACAGATTTACCTTATATGCATTTATATTCTGTTCTACTTAAGATGAGGGACTGTTCTGATGCATTTAAGGTTTATAGACTTTTGAATGGTTTCTCCTCTAATGTCACCGAGAAGGTGGCTAAATTTCTTTACTCTGCTATAAAGGTACGCCAAGGTACTGCTATAAAGGTACGCCTATAAAGGTACGCTTTACTCTGCTATAAAGGTACTCTGCTATAAAGGTACTCTGCTATAAAGGTACACAGAAATAATCTTATATTTACACTGATGTAGATGTGTGTTGCGGTTTTAGCTTACCACTTAAACTGTATTTACTTGTATCAATTTTTTTCTGTGCCAATAAAGGCTACTTAACTTACCTTAACTTATGTGTATGGGAAACAAGCAGTCAAAAGGAAAGACTCCCCTGCAGTTGCGTCTGACCACACAGTGACGGGCTGAGCCCGCAGCTAAAAAGGGCCGTGTGATCTCGTAACCGCGGGTAAAATTCCTCCCGAGGGAATAGCCTGTCTTTCCCTCCGCTTCAACTGGCGTGTGTGACCACAACCATAGTCAAAAGGGATCCTCAGTAAGGCTTCCTCGGGAGGTGGTGGGCTCTCTTTCTTTGGAGGTGTTTAAACAGAGGCTAGATGGCCGTCTGACAGCACTGCTGATTCTGTGAACTTGGGCAGGTCACGAGAGGGAGAGCAGGGAGGGTTGCCTCAGTGCTTAGTTCTTGTGGCCCTTTCTTACACCCCCAGGGAAATGCTGATGGCCACTTTGGGGACAGCAAGCAATTTTCTCCAGGCCACTTTGGCCAGAGATCTTGGAGCTTTCCCCCCCATCTTCTGGGCATGGAGCAGGAATCACTGGGGGTGGTGGTGGGGGAGATATTTGTGAATTTCCTGCATTGTGCAGGTCGTTGGACTAGATGACCCTGGAGGTCCCTTCCAACTCTGTGATTTTATGATTCTAAGTGCACAACTGCTTTGCAGTTTTACATAATCTCATCTAGAATGGTCAACCTTTTTTATGGATAGTTTCCGGCGAGTAGCCTTGTTGGCCTGCAGTAGAAGATAAACATTTGAGTCCAGCATCACCTTCAAGATTTGGGGGGTATAACAAGCCTTCTGAGAGCCAAAGCTTCCTTCATCAGATACAAGTAATCCTGAAGTCTCAGGGCTCTCAATTCCTTCTTGTATCCAAGTGCCTGTTTGGTGTCGTGGTTAGGAGCGTGGACTCTAATCTGGGAGAACCAGGTTTGAGTCCCCACTCCTCCACATGCAGTTGCTGGTGTGACCTTGGGTCAGTCATAAGTTCTCTCAGAGCTGTTCTCTAAAGAGGAATTGTGGGGAAGGGAAGGGAAGGAGATTGTAAGCCACTCTGAGACTCTGAGAGAAGGGCAGGGTATAAATCCAATCTCCTCCTCCTTCTTCGTCTTGGAGCTTTGGCTCTTGAAAGCTTGTACATCTTGTCTTTAGATATCTACTGGACTTGAATCTTATGGACCACCATTTCTTGACAAGGGTCTTTTTGTGAAGACAGCCAATAGGGAACTCAATTGTGATAAACCTTATGGGGAAGCTGAAGGGTTCCCGTCCCATCAAAATGCAGAAACACTGGGATGTTAAGAATAATTTACTTTGTTTGGATAATTATTAAGAATTAAGATTAGAGGATTTTGGAAATAGTTGAATATATGATTGTAGTTAAAAGAAATGTTACCTATATAGATGAATGTTTTGTTTTAGAGAAATAATAGACAGGAGAAGCAGAATAAGAAGGGGGTGGGAGCACTGCGGAAAGCCATGGGAGGGAGAGGGAGAATGAAGAGAAAAAAGGGTATATGGTAAATGAAGAGAGATTTTAATGTTAGACATGTTTTATATCCTGATAATAAAATGTTTTTTTTTAAAAAAATGCATCCATTATGAAACGCTGTTAGGGTTTTCTGTGGCCTCTCCATGTTCACGCTCCACACTTGAATTGCCGTGAGGTAAGTTAAGTGTTGCCCTTTGGAGGAAAGCAGTCAAATTTTTCAATTTGTTTACTTTCTCTCAACAGCCATCAACGTTCAGGGTGTGTCAGACACATAGAATCAAAAGACAGGAAGAGGACTCTCAATACAAGACACCGCTTTTGAAAAAGGTCTCGCTATTCATATTTTTACAGCCCTCCTTTTCATTCGAATGCGTTAAAATAACTTGCCATCTTCATTAGGATGACGTGGGCTGGTGAAAGTCCGTGTTTGCTTAACAAAAGGCTTTTGATACCTACCCTGCTTCACAGCCGGGGAGCTGTTATTCACCATGCCGGGAAGGGCCTTCTCCCCATCCTCCATCTGCAGTGAATTGGCTAAAGGGCAGAAGGGATGCTTTGGTAAAAGGGAGTTTGAAAAGCGGGCAAGGAAAACTCTGATTGCCTGACATTGACTGATCAACAGTTCATTAACGGATCAGTCATACCACGTTATTTTGAAATAATCAAACATAATAGGCATTGCGTTCAGCAATGTGGTAGTTTATTTCTGTACTGTTCATAAAGACTCTTCCATGGGGACTGCGTCTCTTTGTTACTGTCCTCAAAGTCACCAGAGAAATAGTGGCTATACTACCTTCATCTTGAAACAAACAATTTTAGATGGAAGGCATGGGCGTGCGTGCCTGAATACGAGTTCTTATTTGTACATGAGAGGGAAGAAGAAAAGAAGAGATTGGATTTCTTCCCTGCCCTTCACTACCCGAAGGAGTCTCAGAGCAGC
Source organism: Gekko japonicus (assembly GCF_001447785.1). Lineage (NCBI taxonomy): Eukaryota > Metazoa > Chordata > Lepidosauria > Squamata > Gekkonidae > Gekko > Gekko japonicus. Next base: position 191,813 of record NW_015171516.1, read on the forward strand.
TTACAATCTCCTTTCCCTTTCCCTTCCCCTCCCTTCAAGAGACACCCTGTGAGGCAGGTGGGGCTGAGAGAGCTCTCTCGAGAACTGCTCTGAGGAAACTTGTAATTTGGCCCAAGGTCACACCAGCAGCTGTATGTGGAGGAGTGGGGGAATCAAACCCAGTTCTCCGCACTCCTAACCACACCAAACTGGCACTCTGCAAACATACACGCACACACACAGTTGTACGGCTGTGGAGAGGAAAGCACTCCAGAGAGTTGTTATTACAGCCCAGAAGATCATTGGCTGCCCTCTCCCATTCCTGGAGGAATTGTATAGTTCTCGATGTTTGAAAAAAGCAAAGAACATTTTGC
>NW_015171516.1:192613-197909 GCF_001447785.1 Gekko japonicus
ACTGTGGTGTAGTGGTTAAAGTGTTGAACTAGGATCTGGGAGACCCCGGTTCGAATCCCCACTTTGCCATGGAAGCTTGTTGGGCGACCCTGGGGCTAACCCACTTCACAGGGTTGCTGTGAGTACAAAACGGAGGAGAGGAGAACGATGTGAGCCACTCTGGGTCCCCACTGGAGAGAGAGGTGAGAGAATCGTGGAATAAACCTGTGGAAATAAACCTGTGGAAAGTTAACATAACAGAGTGACTCTTGCAGAGATCGGGGGCCTGGAGACCAAGAAGCCCTGTGAGGAAAGGCGGAGGGACCTGGGAATGTTCAGTCTGGAGAAGAGGAGGTGGGGGGGGACAGGATGGCTCTCTTGAAGTATTTGAGGGGCTGTCCCTTCAAAAAGGATGTGAACAGAATGGAGTGGGTGCAGAGGAGAGCGATGAGGATGATCGGGGGCCTGGAAACCAAGCCCTGTGAGGGAAGGCTGAGGGACTTGGGAATGTTCAGTCTGGAGAAGAGGAGGTTGTGGTGGGGGGGACAGGATGGCTCTCTTGAAGTATTTGAGGGGCTGTCCCTTCAAAAAGGATGTGGACAGGATGGAGTGGGTGCAGAGGAGAGTGATGAGGATGATCGGGGGCCTGGAGACCGAGCCCTGTGAGGGAAGGCTGAGGGACTTGGGAATGTTCAGTCTGGAGAAGAGGAGGTTGAGGGGAGACAGGATGACTCTCTTGAAGTATCTGACGGGCTGTCCCTTAGAGGAGGGCAGGGAGCTCTTCCTGTGGGCAGCAGAGGAGAGGACTCACAAGAATGGGTTTGAACGAAGGGCGGGAAGGTACCGGCTGGATCTGAGGAAAAACGTTTTGACAGCAAGAGTTGGGCGACAGTGGGATCAGCTGCATGGGGAGGTGGTGAGCTCCCCCTTCCCTGGCAGTCTTGAAGCAGCGGCTGGACAAACACTTGTGAGGGATGCTCTAGGATGATCCTGCATTGAGCGGGGGGGGGGGTTGGACTCGATGGCCTGTAGGGCCCCTTTTGACTCTCTGAGATTCTATGATTCTAAGTTTGTAGCCTTTCTTGCTAGTTTTCAATATGCCTGGAAGAAGCATATTATTATTATTATTGTTGTTGTTGTTATCCCACCTTTCTGCCCCCTTAGGGCCACCAAGGTGGCTCACACAAATTAAAATCTCACCATCTTGAAAGCCATTCAAACCAACACACAAATGCATCATTCAAACCAGTTAAAACCAGAGCTTAAAATGAGCACAAGAGGTAAAAACAACAGTTTAAAACATTAGGGAAGACGGAGGGACCACTGATGGAATGCCAAGCTAAACAAACAAGTTTTCACTCCCTGGCAGAAGATGGCAACAGAAGGGGACAGCCTAATTTCCCTTTGGTGAGAGCAGCAGAGTTTTGGAGCCACCACTGAGAAGGCCTTCCCCTGGGTCACCACGTGCCTAATCTCAGGAGGCACCCGAAGGAGGACCCCTGAAGATGACCGCAGTGCTCAGGTAGGTTCATGCCACTGGACATAGGAAGTTGGCAGAGTCCTTCAAGTTATGACAACTGCACAAGATGGGGAAAGGGAAGAAAACAAGGATCCACAGATGACCAATCTTTTAGGGGAAAGAGACAGAGACCGATTTCACACAAGAGCTGTGCTGTAGTCGCACCTCCCTTTGCCCCACTTCTATTGGTCAATTTCCCACTCGAAGCTGCACGGCTGCATTTTGACCCGCGGCTTCGCCCAATTTCCCCCGCGGTTTCGTGACCCTCAAAAAACAGGATCACAAAACCGCGAGGGAAATCGGGCGAAGCCGCAGGTCAAAATGCGGCCGTGCGGCTTCGAGTGGGAAATTGACCAATAGAAGCAGGGCAAAGAGAGGCGTGACCGCGGCACAGCTCTTGTGTGAAATCAGTCAGAGAGTGTTGCAGGTGACCATTCCAAATGAAGCTGATTTTTTTTCCGGCACTCTTGACCAAATGGCCCAGTTACATGTTACACCCAAGAACCAAGAGATACAAGAAGGTGTTTAATGCCACAAGTCGAGATTACTTACGGCTGTTCTGGCAGATATCCTGGCATTCTCGCAAAGATTCAAAGTTGTTTTGGTTTCCCAGGCACCCACCATACATGAATTTTTCACACTGCTGAGAGTCCTTGTTGTAGAAATACCTGGAAATCATCCCTCGGCAGATTCCAGGATCGTTCTCCAAAAGGCAGAAGGAGGGTTTCTCTGTGGACAAAGATCATTTCAGGGAAAAGGGTGGGTGTTTTTTTCTCCAATCACACCTACCTTATTTTTATTTGATCTCTACTAATTGCCTGACAAGATCACCTTGTTTACTAACAGCTCATCAGAACTAGAATTTGATCATCATCATCATCGTATGGCTTTGCATGCAGAATAGCCAGGAGATACCAAGATTGTCTGGCAGCTGCAAGTTCCAGCTCTTAGCGTTATGCTAGTGGCAGGCTAGACTTGTTTTTAGGGGCTGAGAGAGCTCTGAGAGAACCGTGACTGACCCAAGGTCACCCAGCTGGCTTCATGTGGAGGAGTGGAGAATCGAACCCAGTTCTCCAGATTGGAGTCCACCGCTCTTAACCACTACACCAAACTGGCTCTCACTCGAATTCGATGAGGATCCTTGTGGGCTCTCTAAGAGGACTGCGTTACCAGGCTCGGAACTCATGACTGGCAGTTCAGATTTTTTTTAAGAGATGGATTTTAACCCATCAGTTCCATGACGATTGTCAACCCATCAATCACTTGGCTGATCTCCTAAAAATCACCCTGGAAATCCCTGAAGGAGAAACAAATTCAGCAGCACCACAACACCTGGCCCAGAGTCAGAATACTCCCTTCCACGTACAGCTGTTGGGTCTGCTTGGGAATAAGAAGCCTTTGGATTCGACTCAGCTACGAATGCCTGGCAGGTCTAAAGGGCAGGATCAGACAGCAACATCTGGGAAAGGTCCCATAGCCGTCGGCACCCCATGCTGCTTTGCCATGGAAGCGGAGTTAAAAGACGCCAGGGACAGTCCGGTCCTAATGCCTGCCGATGGGCTACAGACAGACTTTCCCCTGTCTGATCACTCAAGCACACTCCCATGCCGTCGGGATGGTCGGCTCATTCCATCCCGACTTAGTACCGTTTCCTCCCCCCGTTGCTTAGCAGTATGCGCATAACCGCATACTCCACGGGGAACCCTCAGTGCGGAGGTGCAATTCCTTGTTTCTGCGCATGGGAAACAAAAGGCAAAAAAGACCCCACTTGGCTTGAATGTGCTGTCTGATCAGGCAGGGATGGGCTGAGCCCACAGCTACAAAAGATGTGTGATTGTGCAACGCCGCTGTCAATTTCCACTGGGGGAAATCCCCCACTGGGGGAAATAGGCTCGCTTTCCCTCCGCACCAAATGGCACGTCTGACCACGGCCTCTGCTAAGATTTCTGCAGCGCTTCAACCACCTTGCGGAAACTGCGCTCCCGTCTAGTTGCTTCTTGCTCCAGATTAGTGGCCCACGACCCCTTGGGCTTGCAAACCCAGCCGGGACATGAAAGCACTTGCAAAAGCCTGCCTCCGGCCCCGTCACACGGGGGGGGGGGGGAAACACGGGCAAAGTGCAGCTTTTTAAAGCCGCACCAAAAGAGACACACGGCGGCGGGATCACATAGATCCCCTGAGCTGCCGCGCACTTCCTCCCCAGCACGATCAGATGCCGGGGGGAAGCCACTGACAGGGAAGCGAGGCAGCCGAACTGCGCATGTGTGAGCATGCGCAGTTCGGGCGGGAGCCGGGATTGCTACGAACGAAGAGCGCGCCGGCGATCCCACGGCCGCGCTTGATGCGGCGTCACAGGCAAGTCCTCCTCTGGGGGTGGTTCTTTTTTACAGCACGTTATTGGCTTGAAGGGACGGATTGGGGATGGGTGTGAGCCAATTCCCAGATGTTGCAGTGTGCTCACGCCCATTTGCTGTGCCCCTGATCCGTCCCTCTCCTGGGCCAAAATCTCCCGTGTGACCGAGGCCTCCGATGCCCAAACCTCTGATGTAATCCAATTCTCATTCCAATTGGCATCCGGCGGACACAGTACTTTGATAATCAGGGTGATTATGAGACAGGAAAGCTATGCAAAATCACAGTGAATGAGAGGGGGAAGTTTAAGGCGACACGCCATGCAGAAGGCAGCATGACACATTTATCTTGAAGACAGCTGCCCTTTGTACACATCTGGGACAATCTCTGTAACTGAACATTTCGAGACAGGTGAGGCACACTTGTTGGTGTATGAAATCTAATCAGATGGAAGAGAAGAGATAAGAAGCGGTGCAATTCCTTCAGGATTCAACATCTGCCAGAGCTGTAGATATGAGCAACCATCTCTTCCCTGGAGGCCCAATCTGTCACTATAAAACCAGTAAACACGACATGCCTCAGATGATTATGTGCAACAGCTGAGTTTGGAGTGGTGTCTGTCCTTATCATGGGAACCAAGGAACTGCCAAAAAGGAGTCTTGCGTGACATTAAAGCAGAGATCCTCCAAAGTTGTGCCCGTGGGTATCGTTGTGCCCACCGAATGGGCTTCTCTGTGCCCACCTGCTTTTCCTCCAAAGCATCTCCTTATCAGAGCAAACAGCCTATTCTGGTTTTCCGTACTTCCCTGGAGTGTGAGGTACAACAGAAGAGGCACCATTTTTGTGTCTGCACAAAGCACCCATTTGGAAATAGCGGTTTTTGTGATAAGAAGATTCTTGGCGTGAAATGCCTTACACTTTGTGATTGGCACCTCCTTTCAAACTACGGCTGCAGTCACACGGCGCATTAGCCACACTACAGAGACGGAAGATAGGCGGATTTTCCGGGCGCGATCACACTGCAACATCTGGAAAGCGTAGAGCTCCCGTGGCGAACCCGAGGCTTCCCGCCGAAGATGTGGCTTAAAAAACTAGTACCTCCGAGGTACTAGTTTCCAGAAACCGCAGGGCAAGGGCGGGCGTCTGATCGCGTTTCCGGTGGTAGCTCGTGGCATCCGGCGCCCGCCCATGTCCCATCGTGAAAAGGGTTTTTTTCCCCAAGTCTCCACGGGATGCGCACAAGCACCCAAGGGCGTATGCGCACACTTCGGTTAAAAAAACAACACAACCCCCGCCGCGCTGCTTCTTTGCCGCGCCGCAGGATTGACGTATGATCGGCACCTCCCCCCCCCTGAACCACGGGACGTCGGCGGGACGTTTGATCCGGCGGCCGCGCAGTAGTTCACTCTGGGGCAAACAGCCCCCCCCCCCCCCGGACATTCGGTT
>NW_015171516.1:197952-210433 GCF_001447785.1 Gekko japonicus
AAGAAGAAGAAGAAGAAGAAGAAGAAGAGATTGGATTTTATACCCCGCCCTTCACCCGGAGTCTCAGAGCGGCTTACAAGCTCCTTTCCCTCCCCCTCCCCACAACAGACACCCTGGGAGGTGGGTGGGGCTGAGAAAACTCTGACACAAACTGCTCTTTTTCAAGGACAGCTGTGCCAGAGCTTGTGACTGACCCAAGGTCACATCAGCAGGTGCAAGTGGGGGAGTGGGGAATCAAACCCGGTTCTCCCAAATTAGAGTCTGCGCACTTAACCACTACACCAAACTGGAAGAGGAGGAGGAGGAGATTGGATGTATACCACACCCTTCCCTACCCAAAGGTGTCTCAGAACAGCTTACAATCTCCTTTCCCTTCCCCTCCCCACAACAGACACCCTGTGAGGTAGGTGGGGCTGAGAGAGCTCTTTTGAGAACTGCTCGTGAGAGAACAGCACTGAAAGAACTTGTGGCTGACCCAAGGTCACACCAGCAGCTGCATGTGGAGGAGTGGGGAATCACACCAGTTCTCCCAGATAAGAGCCCTGACTACTACACCAAACTGGCTCCCAAGCTTTCATGTGCATGCCTTGAATAAAACGTTGTCGGTCTTAAAGGTGCCACTGGACTCAAACTTTGTTCTGCCACTTCAGACCAACACGGCCACCCCCACCTGAATAGTCTCCATAGTCTACCACGGAGCAACGCTCCGCGTTACGTTCTGCCTTATGGTGGAAAGAATCAAGCAGTGCTCTAAGCTTGTCTATGGCCCACACATTGCAGTGACAATTTATCCATAGGCAGGTTCATAGCCAGGATTTTTCATCCTGGGGGGCTCCGGGGTTCTGGGCCCCCCCCGCGGGTGCCAGGGGGGGCTTAATTTAAAATAAACATTTAAACCCCAGGCGAGTCTCCTCCCTGCTTGCTAGCAGGAAGAAGACTCGGGGGGGGCAGCAACCGTGGCCACCCCCTCTCTTCCCCCGCCAGCCAACTGGGAAGAGAGGGGGTTTTAAACTTTAAACCCCCCTCTCTGGAGTCATGCCACAGTGGTGGCATGATTTCTCCATTGTATCCTCTATGGCGTGACTCCAGAGAAGGGGTTTAAAGTTTCAACCCCCTCTCTGTTCAGATGGCTGGTGCGGGAGGAGAAGGGGCAGGTGCGTGGCCTCCTCCGCCGGCTGCGAAGTGTTCTTCCTGCTAGCAAGCAGGGGAAAGACTCCGCCGGCAAGGGAGGAGGGAAACCTTGTGGGGCTGTCCCTTTAAGGGGGACTACGGGTCAGTCCATTGGCCCTTTCTAGGGAACTGTGAACAGTGAGCAAACTCTCAGATCAGCGCATATGGACATAGCTGGAATCGCTCCCTAGGTCCTCCAACAAGGCTATGTATCCTTTTAATTATATTTATAAGTTTGGCCTCAGCCAAAGCTTGGAATAGTAGAAGGGTATGTTTTTCTCTAATCTAGGAGGCAGAAGGTGCGGCGAAGCGTATCCTTTATGTCAAAGAGAGGAAAAAAGGCAATTACTGTTGACGGAGTTTAAATATGCAAGGAGTGGAGAAGAAGAAGAAGAGATTGGATTTATACCCCGCCCTTCACTACCCAAAGGTGTCTCAGAGCGGCTTACAAACTCCTTTCCCTCCCCCTCCCCACAACAGACACCCTGTGAGGTAGGTGGGGTTGAGAGAGCTCTGACTCAGGACTGCTCTTTTTCAAGAACAGCTCTGAGAGAACTATGGCTTGTCCAAGGTCATCCAGCCAGGTGCAAGTGGAGGAGTGGGGAATCAAACCTGGTTCTTCCCAGATTAGAGTCTGCGCACTTAACCACTACACCAAACTGGCTCTCCACACTGGCACCCCCGATCTCCCCCTCCTTAAGGATCTGTTTTCCCATGCGGCTGTTTTCCTGCGATCCATCAACGAGGTCTGAAACCTTTGGCTCCAATTCAATCCCTTTTGAGAAGTATCTTATTCCCCCCCACCCCAATCTTAATACTTTTGGGGTATAAAGTTAGCCCCGAGAACCCCAGCTCTTTGTTGCAGTTGTTGGGTCCCATCTTGAAAGTGGGCTACAGCAACTGGCTCCGACTACCCAGGTGGAAGCACATAGTGGAATGGGAGCGTGATGCTGCTACCCAACACAGGCACCCCTTAAGACGGTACTCCACTCGTCCACCCTGCTGTCACCTACGCTATTTCCTCCTTCCTCTGATGAACCTTACTGGGCTTCACTTGCATATTGTCCCCCCCCCAGGGGTCATTTCGTAGAAAAAGAGGTGCAGGAGCTCATTAGCATAACTCATTAGCGTAACTTATTTGCATATGCCACCCCCCCTGACATCACCGGAAGTGTGTCAGAAAGCAACACCCACCGCTCAGGCTCCACTGGACTGTTTTGGATTGCTAGCAATTGGGGGGTGGGGGAACGTGCAGACCTGTCTTCGCAGAGGAGGGAGAGCTTGTACCTGAATAAAACTTGGTCTTAAAGGTGCCACTGGACTGTTTTGGACTGGGGGGCCGGTGGGGGGGGCTCTGCAACTTATCTGGCTGCTTCATGCTCTGACTGAGGGCTGCTGGGAGCAGAGGGTGGGGCTTGTTGCATGAGCCCGCCCCCTGGGCTCTTTACTGCCGGAGCTCCGCTCCTGTGTGCTCCTGCAGGAAATGACCCCTGGTCCCCCCCACCCATTCCTTTCTAGAGTAGTAACCCTTGCTTAGGTTAGGATTTGATAGAAGCTATGATTTGTAGAAGGGCCGCGATAGCACAGAAGTTAAGATGCTGAGCTGCAGACCGGAAGGTCTGTCGTTCAGTAGTTTGAGACCCCAGTGCCACGTGACGGAGTGCGCTCCTGTCTCTGGCCCCAGCTCCTGCCAACCAAGCAGTTCGAAAGCAAGGAATTTCAAGTAGGTACCGCTTCGGTGGGAAGGTAACAGCGTTCCGTGCGCCTCGGCGTCTAGTCATGCCGGCCACATGACCACGGAAACGTCTTCAGACAGCGCTGGCTCTTCGGCTTGGAAATGGAGATGAGCACCGCCCCCTAGAGTCGGATTTGACTAGCTTTCGAGCAAGGGAAACCTTTACTATCATCTGTAGAACATTTATTTAGCATGTGTGCATGCTTCCAGCTCTGTATTCAATTTGCCAGTTCCCTTTGTTGCTATCCTGTTTTTAGTTAATTGGTTTTTTAATTATGGCTGATTCTGCATTGGCTTTTCCCTCTGCTGTTTTATGAAACCCACGCTGGAACAGAAATTCCCCTCCACACCGCATGCCGCTTTTGCTTCCTTTGATCATCGGATTTTATGGTACCCTCTACACTGCATGCTGCTTTTGCTTCCTTTGATCATCGGATTTTACGGTACCCTCCACACTCCATGCTGCTTTCGCTTCCTCTGACCATCAGATTTTTATGGTAGCCGTCTGCATAGATTTATGGCCGTTTTATGGCCATTCAGGGGTGACGTTGCAGTCAGTATGGCGTTGCCCCGGGGTACCTGAATGTGGTTTTGAGCTGCACTTTCCCCTCCCAGTTGAGAAAATGTGGAGCCAATGCTGGATGCAATATCGCCCTATATATTTATTGTTCTGTTTCTGTTGTGAGCCGCCATGAGCCCACTGTGGGATAGGGCGGGATATATATGCAATAAATAAATAAATAAAGTTAAAGGGGGCTGCTCCTATTGTCCGGGTATAGACACATGTAGGCCATTTGGGTAACAGAATGATGCACATGCATACGCAGATTTGAACAAGGAAAAGTACGCCTGCCTGCTATTGTAAGAGGCCCGGATTTTTATAAACATCTCCAGCCTACAAAGGGGCAAGACCAGGGGTCGTTTCGTAGAAAAAGAGCTAGGGGAACTCATTAGCATAACTCATTAGCATATGCCACACCCCCTGACATCAGGGGCCCGGCGGTGGACCTGCAAGGCCGGCGGGAGTGCGAGGAAGCCCCACGAAGGCCCTCCCTGGCCCCAGGCAGGCAGGCAGGGGTGGGGAGAGGCGGGGAGGAAGCAACTTACCCTCCCTCTTCTCCTGCCTCCTCCTGGCTGAATGAGGGCCGGAAGCGGGGCGGCTGGAAGCAGGGGGCGGGGCTTCATCGTGTGCCCCACACCTCACCCGGGGGAACTGCGATCCCCCTCGAAAGACAGTTGCCCATTTAATGAACCACAGCTTTCCTTCCCCCCTCAGCTGAAAACTCAGAAAACTGGAAACACAGAATCTTCCTAGATCTCAGCTGTTGAAGAGCCCATAAGTTCTCGTGGGAGGCAAATGACCACCCCTTAGCACAGGGGTCATTATTACAATAATATTAGCAGCAGATGCCTTCCTTTCTTTTATGCACACGGTTCAACCCCTCTGCTCTCGTTTCATCTCTTCTGTGGAATCGTTTAGATCTGCCTTGTCCTTAGCAGAAGAAAGTGAGCACAAGGGGCTTTTCTTTTAGGGAATACTGTGCCACCTGCAGTGCGATAATTGCAACAGCCTCAGAAATCGCTGGAGAAACCCATTATCGTTACTAAGCTCCACTACACCAGTCAGGGAGAATTACTTTTTTGACTGGGGACAAATCTTATGCAACAGAATATCCTTCGGCGTGCACGTTACCTTTCTTAAATCTTGCTCTCTTTTTCTTTCCGGGCAGATCTGCAATTGAAACAGAAGATTCCATGAAAAAAGGGATGGAGATAATATCCATATCGCGGGTTTCCAGACTTCACAGTCCTAGACAGTTCTCCCGTGTCCCGTACCCATCTTAGAAGCCTTCACTTGGGGACACTGTACACCCACCCACAGGCAAGTGCGACTTCCTTCATTGACTCTGAGTTATGCGACACGCCCGCTCTGGACTGGCCACCAATGCTCCCTCTAAGCTGTGGAATCTTGTGAGTAGAAATTCTACTTTGGGAGCTGCTGGCATTCAAGTCGTGAGCGCGCGATTGGGCTGCTGCATCAATTCGTTCGCTCTGGAGCCCTCCTTCCTGAGTTAAGACAAACATGTGTGAGCCGGAGGAGGAGGAGGAGGAGGAGGAGGAGGAGGAGGAAGAAGAAGACGAGGAGGAGGAGGAGGAGGAGATTGGATTTATACCCTGCCCTTCACCAAAAGGGAATTAGATAAGCATATGGAGCAGAGGTCCATCAGTGGCTATTAGCCACAAGGTATAGCTAGGGGCTCTGGGGCAAGTGATGCTCTGTCTTCTTGGTGCTTGGGGGGGTCAACAGTGGGAGGGCTTCTAATGTCCTGGCCCCACTGCTGGACCTCCTGATGGCACTGGTATTTCTGGCCACTGTGTGACACAGAGTGTTGGACTGGATGGGCCTTTGGCCTGATCCAACATTGGCGTCTCTTATGTTCTTATGTTCTTATGTTCTTAAGAAGAAGAAGAAGAAGAAGAAGAGGAGATTGGATTTATACCCCGCCCTTCACTTTGGAATCTCAGAGCGGTTTACAAACTCCTTTCCCTTCCCCTCCCTGGGTGGGTGAGGTGTGGGTGAGAGTGTGAGGTGGGTGGGGCTGAGAGAGCTCTTGACATAAACTGCTCTTTTCCAAGGACAGCTGTGCCAGAGCTTGTGACTGACCCAAAGTCACACCAGCAGCTGCAAGTGGAGGAGTGGGGAATCAAACCCGGTTCTCCCAGATTAGAGTCCGCACACTTAACCATTACACCAAACTGGCTCTCTGTGGGCTAGCTCACACTCACTCAGCTTAGAGGGAACAGTGCTGGCCACCCTAGCGCTATCTCAGCATCTCCCGTAGAATCTTTTGGGAAGCGGCTCCCATGTTCAGCTGAGTCACAAAGTGATGAAATATGAAGTGATTATCCTGATGTGTGGATCAGCCCTCGGGCCTGCAATCTTACGCATACCTGCCACAAAAGGAGTCCCACATTGACTTACTCATGCATGAGAAACAGGTTTAGGGTAAAAGGCTTTCAGCAGGAGCCTAGTTCCTTATTTTCTCCTCCAGGAACTTCTTGAACTCAAAATATGAATGCAGCTCCGTAGGCTTTTTAATTAAAGGCCGCCTGCCCCAGACTCCAAGCACATCTTGAGGCGTTTACCTGTGTTTATATATGTGGAGTTTTGCTACACAAGTATTTTTTTTGTGCGGTTTCTTTCTGTGTTCCAGTGTGGGGTTTTGCATGTATGTCGCTGTGGTTTTAAATACAGGCCTGTGGCATACGAAAGAAGGGGCGACGGACGGGTGACTGGTGTGTTTTATGACTGGATGGTAGGCTAGGGTTGCCGGGCCCAGGTCTGCGCAGGGGTTCCCCTGCATTTGGGGGCTCCAATCCACCCCCAGCTAGCTGGCCAAGCCCCACCCTCAAGAGTGACCACCCTTCCCCCTCCCCTCCTGTGAGATTTAAAGGGCTTCAGGTGATTGGCCAGGAGCATGTGGGCCACCAATCAGCTGTAGGACCCTTTATATCTTTCAGGAGGGAGGGAGGGGGGCTGCCACCGGCCCCCTCTCCTTCCCTCCTGAAAGATTGGGGAGCCACGTGCTCCCCACTGGAGGTGGGGGCATCCCTGCCCCCCCGGAACACCCCCCAAATCCCCCCACTGGAGTGACAAAGGGACCCAGCAACCCTAATGGTAGCTGTTGGAACTGAGTTAACGGGTTTGGGAAGAGACTATTACATATCCAGGAGAAAAAAGCGGAGTGGGTAGAGAGTGACGTGCTGTGAGAGAAACCTGTGTTATCTGTGGAAGTTATTAGCTTAAGAGGCAAGTAAGGAAATAAGCCATTGGGGCTGGGTCTATTTAAGGAACTGCAGAGACGGAAGGAGAACTGTATCTGTCTGAAACCATTACGCGTATGAACTTTCCTGAAACCCTTTGCACTGTTATACTTCAAAATAAACCTTATTTATGTTTTAAGAGAAAACAACTGTTCTGTTTAGAGTAATGGATTCCCTTATCCCTCAGAGACCCCCGTGTGCTAACCATTCTGTCATTCTCCCAAATATAACGAAGCCATCTTGTTCCTTAGATCCAACTAAGACTTCTAAGGCGAGAGCAAAAATAAGTAGGGAATGCTACGCAAGGCAAGGAGGCAGTAGCATAGCACTCATCCCCGCAGAACATTGCAGGTGTTGCATATAAAGGGTCTCAGAAAACAGCAAAACCTTACAATATACATCAAGATCAAATTAAGACAAAGCTGCGTTTCCCTTTCTTTTCTACTCGATGGAAAACGAGTTCAATGAAGTGCAGAGCAGGGCAGACATTTAAGTCTTCTTCAAGTTATCGACCTTATCAAGAGACGACATCCCACCATTCTGCATTAGTTGTAATTTAATAAGTGGACCAATGGCATTGCTAAGCCAACTAGATTCCCCCCTCCGCCCAATTCTTGGCATGGAAGATAACCCTGGGGTTTTTTTTTGATTGAATCAGAAGGAAGGAAGAAGGAAGGAAGGAAGGAAGGAAGGAAGGAAGGAAGGAAGGAAGGAAGGAAGGAAGGAAGGAAGGAAGGAAGGAAGGCGCGTACTGACCTGGGACTATACACATCGTTTGGCATTCTTCTAGAGTTAGGAAGTTGTTTTCGTTGCCTTCGCAGCCACCGTAGTCAAAGAGTTCGCACTGGTGTGTCTGAATGTTGAAGTGATACCGGCTGTGTATGGCTTTGCAAGGTCCGGCATCGGCTTTCATCGCGCAGATGGACAGACCGGGTTTCAGAGGGACCAAAGGAGGGCCTAGAGGAAGGTGTGTACAAGCATTGTCAACTGAAAGTGCAGCATTATCTGGCCCCGCTTGGGGGACCTCCTGATGGCCCCTGGTTTTTAGCCACAGTGTGACACAGAGTGTTGGACTGGATGGGCCATTGGCCTGATCCAACATGGCTTCTCTTATGTTCTTCACATAATTCAACATTGTTAGGGGTTGCCAACTCCAGGCTGGGAAATTCCTGGAGATTTTGGATGTGGAGCCCGGGGAGGGTGTGGCTGGGGGAGGGGAGGGGCCTTGGCAAGGTATAACGCCATTGAGCCCACCCTCCAAAGCAGCCATTTTCTCCAGGAGATCTCTGTGGACTGGAGATCAGCTTTAATTCAGGCCCTACCTGGAGTTTGGCAACCCTCAACACCATGGAAAGTAACTGGCCTGATGAGTAATTATTTGAAAGATTTATAACTTGCTTCTCAACAGGGTACAAAGCACATAAAAACATAAGAGAAGCTGATGTTGGGTCAGGCCAATGGCCCATCCAGTCCAACACACTGTCACACAGTGGCCAAAAACACCAGGGGCCATCAGAAGGTCCACCAGTGGGGCCAGAACTCCAGAAGCTCTCCCACTGTTGCCCCCCCAAGCACCAAGAAGACAGAGCATCCCTTGCCCCAGAGTCCCTATCTATACCTTGTGGCTAATAGCCACCGATGGACCTCTGCTCCATATGCTTATCCAATTCCCTCTTGAAGTCGTCCATGCTTGTAGCTGCCACCACCTCCTGTGGCAGCGAATTTGAGACACAGAGACAGTGCAACAGAAACGGGGTTGCCAGGTCCCCTTGTTGCTCCAGTGGGGGGATTTGGAGGGCATTCCAGGATGTCCCCGAGATGATGACATCACCCAGAAGCGACGCCATCACACCGGGGGACATCAAGCAGGGACACTCTGGCTTAAGGGCAGAACTCTATGGCAAAACTGGCTCGAAACATGGAGTTTTGCCCTTAAACCAGAGCCTCTCCAAAGCTCATGCCCTGAAAATCCTGCCGGCCTATAAGGCGCTCCTGGACTCGAACTCTAGCTGTTCTACAGGATTCCCGTGAGCTTCCTTTGGATGTTCTCCGGAAGCTGTCTGCACACGCCACCCACAGCATTGAGTGCACAAGCCAAGGCATTTGCTTCTGCATCCTAAGTTCACGTTCTCCCGGCCAACGTGTACGCCAGCTGTTCTTTGTGGATTGCGTAGAACTGCAGCTGTTTTCTTTGCTCGGTTCAGTTGCGCAATCCTTCCCAGGGTTTCCCCCTAAGGCATCTATGACAGCCCCATCCACTTCCCTCCTTCAGAGGGAAGATTTTCTCCCCCTCCGTTTTCCTTTCCCTTTGCTGACTGAGGCGCCCTAGTAATGCGTGACCTTCTTTGCTGAAGAACTCTGGCTGTCCCGCCCTGTCACAGTACGGCATTTTGGCTGTCGGCTCAGGCCCAGGAACCCGAGGGAAGGATCAGGAGCCCGTTTTAACTGAAACCACTTAAATGGCACTTGTGGCAGTTTTGAAATTCAACAATAACAACATATTGTATTTCACACAGAGGGGAACGGTCAGGTGAAATCCGGGGTCTCGGTGTGGATGATGATTCCCCGCCTGTGAAAACCAGGATTCCATGAGACGTGAGATGCCTATTCTGCTTTCCGCAGATAGTGCTGTGTTATTACACCAGTTTGGTGTAGTGCTTAAGTGCGCGGACTCTAATCTGGGAGAATCGGGCCTGATTCCCCACTCCTCCACTTGCAGCTGCTGGATGACCTTGGGCAAGCCATAGCTCTGTCACAGCTGTCCTTGAAGGAGCAGTTTCTGTCAGAGTTCTCTCTGACCGATTTGTATGGGCATATTGACTTCATATAACAGATATTTCACGCTTTAAAATGGGGCTGAGACCAATTTCCCACAGCCGCTGCTCTGTGCTCGCTCCTCTCTTTGCCCCGATGGTGAGTGTCCATTTCCCACTCTAAGCCGCGCAGCCGCATTTTGACCCGCGGCTTCGCCCGATTTCCCTCGCGGTTTTGTGATCCTGTTTTTTGAGAATTACGAAAGCGCGGGCAAAATCAGGCAAAGCCGCTGGTCAAAATGTGGCCGCGGGGCTTTGAGTGGGAAATTGACACGTGCCATCGGGGCAAAGAGAGGAGCGAGCGCAGAGCAGCAGCTGTGGGGAAATCGGTCTCAGCCCCATTTAAAGCGTGAGATATCTGTCATATGAAGTCAATATGCGCATACAATCCATCGTTGGAAAACACAGAGGCCAAAGAGTAAATATACAGAATTACACATAGAAAGTCCAACACTTTTCCCAGGTAGTTTTTCAGTGTTCCAGACCTCTGGTCCTTCCTCACGAACAAAGAACCATTCCTGAGAATCCCTTTTCAGTTCCTTACAAGGTAATGCTTTTCTATTATTTTTTTTTCCGATAACAATTTTATTTTATTTTATAATCCAACATTCTACAAACAAACTTAAAACCAGTGAATACCATAAAGCAATGAACAACCAAAGAAGTTTCTAGCGAATGTTGCCAACATTAAGTTACATATGATGAAAGACTTCATAATATTCAGATGGAACATTAAATTTGGATGTATCGGTATTGAAGACAAATTCTAATAAAGGAAACCATTTCGTGTATAATGAGGAGCTCTGATATGAAATGTTATTAGGGGCCACTGCATCAGACAACTTGTCCATGATATAGAAGTCCCAGACTTTCAAGCGCCATGATGAAAGTAGTAGTTTATTGGTAGATTTCCAGCTGCTTGCAATTACCATTTTAGCTGCTGTTAGTAAGGTCGAAATGAGTTCTTGGCTATGTTTGCAAATATGTGGGGCGTTCCAAAGATCTAATAATAATAGCTCAGGTTGCATGGGTATCAGGTGCCCTGTTATATTTTTAATAGAGAGTATGACTTTGGACCAAAACCTCTGGACTTCATTGCACCTCCACCAACAATGAATAAAGGTTCCTGGTTCCCCACAAGAGCGCCAACAGAGAGGGGAGTTTGTTTTGGATATTAAGTGGAATTTCATAGGGGTGTGGTACCATCTGGTGAAGACTTGGTCTCCCTTGCTCCCTAGCTCTAACCAGCACCTTTATAGGTTACTACAACGTTACAGGACCAAAATAATAGAAAATAATAGTTTGATCATACATAGTTGTGAATTGCTGATGGTCTTCCCTTGGTGGGGGTTATTTGTGGCAAATATTATCAAGGCAAAACAGCTTGTCTTGAAGGGGAGGGAGGGTTTCTTCTTTGTCCCCTGACTCAGTCGGATGTGACAGCTCGCCAGCCCCCACCCGGTTCAAAGCTCTTCCTGCTACGCTATCTAATCTTCAGCTGTGCTAATTCTTCATGGACTTTCCCATTTACAAGGGGAGGAATGTGGAGTGCCGTGTGACTCAGGGCCTGCAGGAAACTTGGATGGCCGGATAATCGCCAAAGCAGATACCTGCTCCCTGGAGATTGTGTCTACAAGCAACAGAATAATGTGTGCACGGAAGAGGTTGGACTCCGTGTAGATTATTGAGCTAGTCATTTAACTGTTGGGGTCAGGCAGCAATTTCTCTCCAGGCCACTTTGGCCAGGGATCCTGGAGGTTGTTTTGCCATTTGGGGGGCATATAACAGGGGTCCCTAGGGGTGTGGAGGGGGAGGTATTTGTTTCCTTTCCTTTCTGTTTTTGCCAACTTTTCTTTGCCCCCCCACTGGCAACCTTCTGGAATGTAGTGTTGCACGTTATCTGCACGATGACTGAATTCGAGACGGAGGCAAAATTGAAAGCTACAAAACAGAAATGAATAGAGGGGGAAGAGGAAGCAGGTGAGCCAGTTAATGGACAACTTAGGGATGCCAGCCTCCAGGTGGGACCTGGGGACCCCCTGGAATTACAGCTCATCTCCAGGTAATAGAGGTCAGTTTCACTGGATATAATGGCTGCTTTGGAGGGTGGACTCTACGGCATTGTACCCCACTGAACTCCCTGTCCTTTCAAGGTGGTCTGGATGAGAGACATAGGGAAAAGTATCACACAGGAAAGTTGGTCTAAGATTTGGAAATCATCTAAATATATGAGAGCGGCAAACTATAGGGAAAATGTTTTTAAAATTTTCCATAGATGGTATTGGCCACCAGAACGACTAGCAAAATGTTATTCAAACTGCGCTAATATATGCTGGAAATGCAGGTTAAATGTTGGAACATTCTACCATATGTGGTGGCGGTGTGTAAAAGTTCAGAAATATTGGAAATTTATACAGAAAATAATAGATGAAGTGGTAAACCTAAGGCTTGAGTTGATGCCTGAGATATATTTATTAAATATAATGCCGGAAGCGCTTACCTTTAATGAAAAATATGTAATATCATATATTATTACAGCTGTGAGAATATTATGGGCCAAACACGGGAAAACAGGAAATACACCCAGAGTAGAAGAAATAAGATATAAACTGATGGAAGTAGCAGAAATAGAAAAGTTAAACTTGATATTACAGGGGGGAAATGAAGAGATATTTGTTGAAAGATGGTTAGGGTTATATAAATGGTTAGGATCTGAGAGATGACTCAAAAATATATGTACTTATATGAAATTGTACTAAAAATGTTTTCTGGAAAACTAAAAAAAAAATTATTAAAAAAAATTGTTTCAGAGGGAAGCCATGTTGGTCTTCAGTAGCTGAGCTAGATTGGAGTCCAGTAACCCCTAGAGGCAAAAAAAAAAAAAAATAGAGTATGAACTTTCGAGAGACAACGGTCCCTTTGTCAGATGAGAGCAGGA
>NW_015171516.1:210443-211476 GCF_001447785.1 Gekko japonicus
TATATTTGTATCTGATGAAGGGGGCTTTTGACTCTCGAAAGTACATACCTTGAAAAGCTTGCTTGCCTCAAAGGCACTACTGGCAGGCCGTGGGTGGCGAAGATCTTCCGGAGGGCGTGGATGGTCGCCTTGGTGGACGTCGCGGAGACGGGGCTGATCTCCAGCCACTTGGTGTAGGAATCCACTGTCACCAGAAACAACAGTCCATGAAATGGCCCGGTGAAGTCAATGTGTAGCCGTGACCATGGGGTGCGGGTGGATTCCCACGAGGAGTGTGGCACCCATGGCGGGCTGGGACGCACGGCTTGGCAGGTCTGGCACCGCTTCACCCATGCCTCTACCTCTGCGTCCATGCCTGGCCACCAGACGTAGCTTCTGGCCAGTCCTTTCATCCTTACTATGCCCGGATGTGCCTCATGTAGGGCCCGTAGGACTCCTTGGCGTAGGGTGCTGGGGTCCACGACCCGGTCTCCCCATAATAGACAGCCCTTGTGTGCCGACAGTTCGTCTCGGCGGGCCTTGAAAGTTGTGAACTCCGTAGGCCACCCCCTTACCACCTAGCTCAGCACCCGGGATATGACGGGGTCACGGGCCGAGCGGCGGGCGATGTCAGCTGCTTGGAGGGGAGCGTCAGGGAGATCCTCCACCTGGAGGATCCGATGGACAGGGGCCGGGTCCACCACAATGTCCGGCAGAGGTAGGCAGCTCAGGGCGTCAGCGTGGCCCATGGCTTTCCCGGGACGGTGCTCGATGCGGTAGTCGTAGGCCGCCAGGAAGATGGTCCAACGTAGGACGCGTGGGGAGATGATCTGTGGTGTCCTGCAGTCCGGCGCGAACAGGCCGAGGAGTGGTCGGTGGCGATCGTGAAGGGCTGGCCGTAGATGAAGTCGTGGAACTTCTTGACCCCGGCTACGATAGCTAGTCCCTCGTGGTCTATCTGGGCATAGCTCCGCTCTGCCGCAGATAGGGTCCGCGAGTAGTAGGCGACCGGGACCTCCCGGCCATCGGGATGGCGATGTGCCAACACAGCTCC
>NW_015171516.1:211991-212927 GCF_001447785.1 Gekko japonicus
AGGCGCCACGCTTACTCCAAAACTCAAGCGCTTAACACGGAATGCCCCCCGGTGTGTGACAATCGTTTGCGCATCTGCGGTTGCCTCATCTACTGGCAACTGCTGGTATGCTTGGGCGAGATCCAATTTGCCAAAGATCTTTGCCCCGCCCAAGGTGGCCAGAACGTGGCTGACTACAGGGACCGGGTATGCGTGGTCCTGTAGTGCCTTGTTCAAGGTACATTTATAGTCCGCGCAGATGCGGACTGCCCCATTCGGTTTCTTTACAATGGGTGTCTCCCAAGCGGCGTGGGAGACGGGCTCCAGGATGCCCTGCGCCACAAGGCGGTCCAGTTCCGCATCTATCTGGGGCTTGACCGAGAAAGGAACCGTCCTTGCGCGCATCTGAATGGGGGCCACCGAGGGGTCTAAGCGCAAGGATACCGGGGGGCCCGTATACCGGCCCAGGGAGTCGTCGAACACAGCCGGGAACTCCCGGCAGATTCCGTGAAGTCTTGGGCTGTGCATGTCTGTACCCCTTTTACCGTGATTCCCAGGGGTTCGAACCACGCCCGGCCCAGCAAACTAACTAGGTCGCCCTCGACCACGATCAAGTCCAAATTACGTTTGAAGGTTTTGTACTGGACCCTGAACGTCCCAAACCCCTTTATCGGCACTGAAAGTCCATAAGCGTCAACTGGGCTGGCCTCAGTCTGGGTCCCCCCCTAGAGCACAAGCGCTTAAGCGTTGCCGCGGAGATGATTGAAGAGGCGGAGCCCGAATCTACCTCCATCACGCAGGGGGACCCTTCAATCTTTACGGTGGCCATAAACTTAGGGGTAGGGGATTTGCCGGGGAGCCTCAGTACCTTTTCAGTAGCATGGGTGAGGAGGTAGATGTCCTCGGCGCCGGCATCCTCTTCGAAGTGGGCCTCTGCTCTCTGGCGGTTTGGCTGGG
>NW_015171516.1:213009-231433 GCF_001447785.1 Gekko japonicus
GCTCGACCTGGAGAGCTGCGGCCGGGGCGGCGTGCAATCTTTCCCACGCGACTGCGGTGGCGAGAGCCTCTGCTGTGGTGACCTTCTCCCTCTCCATCAGCTTCCGTCGGAGCTTCTCCTCTCGCAGGCCCACGACAATATGGTCACGGAGGGCCTCGTCCAGGTGTGCTCCGAAGTTGCAGTCGGCTGCGAGCTGGCGCAACTCCGCGAGGAACTCCGCGGCGGTCTCTCTGCCCAGCTGATTGCGGGTGTAGAAGGTTACCCTGCAAGTCAGCTCGGTGGGTTTGGGTGCGAAGTGGTTCTGCATCGCTTTGACGATCTGCTCGAAGGTGCAGTCGCCGAGGTCTGTGGGGGAGAGTAGCCGTCCAGCCAGGGACACCACGGCGGTGCCGCAGGAGGCCAGGAGGAATCCCCTCTTCTTGCCTTCGTCCGTTACATCAAAAAATTCCAGCGCAGATTGGGCTCCTCTGACCCAGGAGGCCCAGTCCTGTGGGCGGGCTATGTCGAAGGGCGGAAGCAGCCCCAGCCCAGGAGCGGTAGCCATTGTGCGCGTCGGTGGGGGTGCGGGAGGAGCGGTCTCGTTGTTCGATGGTTCACTCATCGGATTGGCTGCTTCGCGTCCTCCTGGTCCCTCACAACGGCCCGGCTCAGATGCGGCTGTATCCCACCTTCGTCGCCACTGTTATGTAGTGGGTTGCCGCATGGATGGACGACAGACAATGACGTGGTGCATAGCACGCTTTATTAGGCACACAACAAGACATGTGGACAAACGGCCGGCAGGCCAACTATATACACACGTGGGGACAACCCCTGGTCACCATTGGTGGGTTTGAATCTCCCGCCATGGCTCCCATTGGTTCCCCTGTGGAGGGACTAGAATCCTAGTCCCCATTGTCTTCCAGGACTGAAGCTCAGGTATGTGCGCTGACCTCCGGTGGCGGTCAGCGGACACAACACCTGTAACCTTTGTATTGCTCAACTAACATCTTCTTTGTAGAAATGCTTTGATCTAGCATTAATGTATTCACAAGTGTATGGCCCTTTGTGTGGACCAAAAGCGGGAGTTCTCTTCTAGAAGCCAAGAGACATAGAAAGATGTAGCTGTTAGCATATAGTACTGAGAGTAACTGCAAGTATGTAACCTTTTATTTTATTTCTTTTATCCAAAGTACCATACCCATGTTTTATTTTGTTTTTATAGCAAAGATATTTTTCTTCTACTAAGTGTGGCTCTGGTGTTTGCAATACGACCATCGACCTTGAATTAAGAATTAATTAATTATTAAGAATTAAGAATCAGCAAGGATGTGATTCCATCGAGACCACCCTCAAAGGCAGCTATTTTCTCTGGGCCTTACGTTTGACACCCCTGCTTTATCTAGTCTCAGGAGACTTCCTCCGACATAAGCGGTTCTCCCAATTGGAGCAAAGCCACTTAGAGGATGGTTGGATACACCCCAGTCCTTAGGACGACTGTATCCTGACAAAAACTGTCCTTTGAAGAGGAACAGGTACGGTAGCCTAGACTTGCAGTACTCTGCTGTGGCAGTTAAAGTAAAGGTAAAGGTTCCCTTGTTCAAAAGCCAGTCGAATCCAACTCTAGGGTTGCGGTGCTCATCTCCGTTTCAAAGCCGAAGAGCCAACGCTGTCCGAAGACATTTCCGTGGTCACGTGGCCGGCATGACTAAACACCAAGGCACACGGAAAGCTGTTACCTTCCCACCGAAGTGGTCCCTATTTATTTCTTGCTTTCGAACTGCTAGGTTGGCAGGAGCTGGAACTAGGGACGGGAGCTCACTCCGTCATGCGGCACACTCGGGTCTTGAACTGCTGAACTACTGACCTTCCACAGCCTGCAGTTCATCCACCGCAGCTCAACTTCTAAAACCAAGAAACGCCGTGGTTTATCAAGCCACCCTATCCTGACCTGGGTGGCCCAGAGTAGCCCGGTCTTGTTGGACCTCCGAAGCTAAGCAGGGTCAGCTTGGTCAGCACTCGGACGGGAGACCAGCCACTGTTACCTCTAAGCTGAGTTAGTGTGAGCCAGCTCACCGTTTTTTTAGCCTCCGGCTCACCCATTTTTGTCTTCGCTCAGGAAGGAGGGCTCCAGAGCAAACTAATTTATGCGGTAGCCAAATGGCTCGCTCACCACTTTAATGCCAGGAGCTCACAAAGTAGGATTTTTGCTCACCGGACTCCACAGGCTTAGAGGGAGCATTAGAGACCACCGAGGAAGTCCAGGGTTGCTACACAGAGTCAGGCCATGGCAAACCACCTCTGAACGTCTCTTGCCTCCAAACCCCCACTAGGGGCCGCCATGAGTCAGCTGTGACTTCCCACCACCATCAAAGCACACGGTATTTTAAGTAACAAGTCAACCCATGTACAGGATAGGGGCCCTAATCTGAAGAGCCAAAGTCCTGGGGCTCTGAGGAGAAAAGATTTCATAGAGGAGGAGGAGGAGGAGGAGGAGGAGGAGGAGGAAAAAAAAAAGATAGAGGGGGGGGAGGAGGAGGGGAAGAGGAGGAGGAGGAGGAGGAGATTGGATTGGATTTATACTCCGCCCTTCATTTGGAGTCTCAGAGCAGCTTACAAACTCCTTTCCCTTCCCCTCCCCACGACAGACACCCTGTGAGGTAGGCAGGGCTGAGAGAGCTTTGAGAGAACTACTCTTTCAAGGGCAGCTCTGACACAACTATGGCTTGCCCAAGGTCACCCAGCAGCTGCAAGCGGAGGAGCAGGGAATCAAACCCGGTTCTCCCAGATTAGAGGCTGCGCTCCTAACCACTACGCCAAACTGGCTCTCATACCAAACTGGCAGAACAGATCATGAAGTTTTCAAGGCCTCATTTCTTTAGCCCTCCTCTTGTGCAAGGGGGTCTGCTCACGTAAGAAGTATTTTGCGTGCCCCAGGAGGACTTAAGCACTACGAATACATCAGCGGCTGCGATTCAGAAGACGTACATGAAGCTGCTTTGTGCTGAATTCCTGATGATACTTCTCGTGTGAACAGTCCATTCACATGAGAGAACATATGGTCGTGATGAGCACGAAAGGTTAATGTGTGAACTGACTCTGTATTCTCTCATATGCAAACTCTGTTCTCTGGGGGGGGGAAAGAGGAGTTTCAATTCAAGACGTTTTACTGTATGGCCAAATCTCTTACCAACCGCGACATCAGGATATTCGTCCTCTGAGTTTGCAGTCGCGTGGCAAGATGAAAAGCTGAAGAGGAGACAGAAGGTAATACCCGGGAGCAGGGCTACTTTCATTTTGCTTCTTTCTCCTGCGAAAGCAAAACAAAAAACAGACAAGATGCCTTTGAAAATGAAATCGGTTTCAAAATGCCCTTCCTTGTTCAAATGGCCTTGGGCAAACATCCTGACCTGTTAACCTAGATTTTCTGACAGGGCTGCTAGAAATCAAAAGGGTTGCCAACAGTGTTCCCTCTAAGCTGAGTTAGTGTGAGCTGGCTCACAGTTTTTTAGCCTCCGGCTCACACATTTTTGTCTGAGCTCAGGAAGGATGGCTCCAGAGCAAACTAATTTATGCAGCAGCCAGGTCGCTCGCTCACAGCTTTAATGCCAGTAGCTTGTTGTTGTTGTTGTTCAGTCGCACAGTCGAGTCCAACTCTTCGCGACCCCATAGACCAGATCCCGCCAGGCCTTCCTGTCTTCCGCCGTCCTCTGAAGTTGGCTCAACTTCATGTTCGTTGCATCTATGACACTGTCTAACCATCTCATCCTTTGCCGTCCCCGTCTTCTTTGACCTTCAATCATTCCAAGCATCAGGGTCTTCTCTAGTGAGTGCTCCCTTCTCATTGGGTGGCCAAAGTATTTGAGCGCCAGTAGCTTACAAAGGAGAATGTTTGCTCACAAGACTCCACAGCTTAGAGAGAGCATTGGTTGCCAACGATGCTCCCTCTAAGCTGTGGAGTCTTGTGAGCAAACATTCTACTCTGTGAGCTGTCGGCCATTGAAGTTGTGAAGGAGCGATTTGGCTGCTGCATAAATCAGTTTGCTCTGGAGCCATCCCTTCCTGAGCAAAGGCAAAAAAGGTGTGAGCTGGAGGTTAAAAAAAACTGTGAGCTAGCTCACACTAACTCAGCTTAGAGGGAACACTGGTTGCCAACTCTGGGTTTGGAAAGTCCTGGATATTGGAGGGTGGAGCTTGGGACAGTCGGGTTTAGGGAGGGAGGGACCTCGGTTAGGGATAATGCCACGAAGTCCCCCTTCCAAATCAGTCATTTTCTCCTGGAGAAGTGGAATAAATGTTTTCATTTAATAAAGGTAAAGGTTTCCCTTGCTCGAAAGCCAGTCGAATCCGACTCTAGGGTTGCGGTGCTCATCTCCGTTTCCAAGCCGAAGAGCCAGCGCTGTCCGAAGACGTTTCCATGGTCATGTGGCCGGCATGACTAAATGCCGAGGCGCACAGAACGCTGTCCCCTTCCCACCGAAGCGATACCTATTTATCTACTTGCAGTTTCTTGCTTTCAAACTGCTCGGTTGGCCAGAGACGGGAGTTCACTCCGTCACGCAGCACTCAGGTCTCGAACTGCTGAACAACCGACCTTCCGGTCTGCAGCTCAGCGCCTTAACCTCTGAGCCACCGCTACCCTGTCTTTATTCTACTCCCAGTCATTTTGCCCGCATAGTTAACCCAGCCGGTTTGGTTGCCAAGTCATTTTGGTGGTCCTATGTCAAGACTGTATTACTAGCCTTGAACCCCCTTGGTGGTCCTATGTCAAGACTGTATTACTAGCCTTCTACCCAGCATGCTGAACTATCAACGTGAAGGCATCGTCCCCCGTCTTCCAAAAGCAATAGGAAAGAGCAAAAGCCTGGTAGCACCTTAAAGATTAACCAAATTTGTGCGCTTTTGTGAGTCGCTGCTCGCTTTTTCAGATCTGAGAGCGAGACGTGGTTTCAAGACATCGCTGAGTCAGGGCTGACGTCAGAGGATATTTCCCGGGAACAAATATTCCTAAGAATGCAGTTGGGAGCCGAAGGAGCCGAAACCATCCAAGGATGTAGCACTGCATTCAGTATTTAACTTTAGATCTCATGCTAATTTTTTTTTAAAGGAAACTGCTCCACGGGAGACTGCTGATTTTAACTGGCAGAGCGTAGCCGACTTATAGCTGACTTGCTGTCGAAAGCTTCCACGGCCGGAGTTCATTAGTTGTAGATTTTCCAGGCTGTATGATGGTGGTCTTGGCATTGTAGGACCTGACGTTTCGCCAGCAGCTGTGACTGGCATCCTCAGAGGTATAACACAGAAAGACGGAGGACTCTCCGTCAAACCTTGACACAGAGAGTACTCCGTCTCTCTGTGTGATACCTCTGAGGATGCCAGTCACAGCTGCTGGCGAAACGTCAGGTCCTACAATGGCCAAGGCCGCGGCCAGACAACCCGGGAAATCGACAACAGCTATAGTTGACTTCATTATCTGCCCTGAAGCTTTAATATATAAAGGACAAAGCATTTGCAACGGAAAATGTGGACAATCTGCAGAGTACCAATGGGATAGATGCTCTCCAAATGGTATATGTTGCATACGCTCCCTTTGTAAAACTTCAGGGCAGATGATGAAGTCGTTAATGGAATAAAACCCTGACTTGGAGGACCCAGGGCGGCCTGATAACAACAGCCAGAATGACCTATGCTCAATGTTGGAAACAAGATGAATTCCCGAGAGTTGAGGACTGGATCAAAAAGTTATTGTTTTCGGTTGAAATGGACAAGATGACTCGAAAACGTAATAACATGGAAGCAGAAGATTTCTATAAAGACTGGAGAGATTTAAAAGATTATCTGGGAAAATATTGGGATGTAAGAGACAATTTATCTTGCTTGAATAACTATTGAATATTGACTTTTAGCATCATCAAAGAAAAGAGATATAATTGTAATAGTAGAATGATAGTTACCTAGTGAACTTGTAATGAGGAAACGGATGGAGGAGAAAAGGTTAAGCAATATACAGGGGGTCGTAGCACTGTTGGAAGCCATGTTGGGGTTGGGGGAAGGGAGGTGGGTAGGATGTAAAGGGTTTAAATGTAAAACTAAATGTTGACTTTGATTGATTATATCCTGAATAAAAATTTTTTTTCAAACCCCCCCCCCCCAAAAAAAACCCTGACTTGGAGGACCCAGGGCGGCTTGATCTCCTCAGATCCTGGAAGCGAAGCAGGGTTGGTCCTGGTTAGGGACACCAGCCTCCAGGTGGGACCTGGGTACCCCTGTGGAATCACAGCTCATCTCCAGACTACAGAGATCAGTTCCCCTGGGAAAAAGGGATGCTTTGGAGGGTGGACTCTGTGGCATCGTATCCCACTGAGGTCCCTGCCCAGCCCAGGCGCCATCCCCAAATTTCCAGGAGTTTCCCAAACTGGATCTGGCAACCCAACCCCCCATCCCCCACTGGTGGCCTGGGGGAGACCAGACATCTGGTCAGCAGTTGGATGTGAGACCACCAAGGAAGTCCAGGGTCTCTATACAGGGGCAGGCAATGGCAAACCACTTCTTTTTTTGTCTCTTGCCTTGGAAACGCTTTCGGGTTCCCATTAAGTCATGAACACGCATGAATACACAAAGACGCCTTATACTGAATCACTCTTTTTTTTTTAACAACTCTTTTTATTGTTTTGAAAAAAACCCCATTACAAATAATACAAACATATCGGTCCAAGATTTCAACATATAACATCTAGGCAAATTACTAACAGTTTGACATCTATCCACACACCATACAGCACTATTGCAATACTGCGAGTTTATCACCTCTACGCTATAAATATAACCATTTATGGTAAATCTGCTTAGTCGGAAGTAAATCATTCGTCACCATATAATCTAACACTGGGGCCCAAATCCTAACAAATGTAGTGTAAGTGGGGGTATTACTATTATTTGCTCTCTTCAGGGAATCCGTAATTTTTGCCATTATAAACTGATCCCAGACTTTCAGTATTGCCTACTCAGACTGGCAGCAGCTCTCTAGGGCGATGCTCCCGCTAAGCTGTGGAGTCTTGCGAGCAGAAATCCGACTTGGCGAGCTACTGGCATTAAAGTTGCGAGCAAGCGCTTTGGCTACTGCATAAATTAGTTTGCCCTGGAGCAATGTAGCCTCTAAGCTGTCGAGTCTTGTGAGCAGAAATTCTACTTTGTGAGCTACTGGCATTAAAATTGTGAGCAAGCAATATGGCTACTGCATAAATTAGTTTGCTCTGGAGCCATCCTTCCTGAGCTAAGACAGAAATGTGTGAGCCGGAGGCTAAAAGAATGTGAGCTAGCTCACACTAACTCAGCTTAGAGGGAACACTGCTCTGGAGCCCTCCTTCCCGAGCGAAGACAAAAATTTGCCAGCCAGAGGCTCAAAAACTGTGAGCTAGCTCGCACTCACTCAGCTTAGAGGGAACACGGCTCCCGGGTCTCAGGCAGAGGTCTTTCACATCAACTACTGTCTGATCCTTTTCTGTGGAAATGCTGGGGATTGAACCTGGGTCCTGGGACCGTCTGCATGCCGAGCAGATGCTCTGACACAGAGCCAGGGCCCCTCCCTCCAAAAGTTGGCTGAGACTCGATGTCAAAAGAGAAAAAGGAAAAAAAGGAATATATACAACAGCAATTACCGGCAGATGGAATTTCTGGGAGAACCTGCCTCGTTCTCAAAGGGAACAGGTTTACTATTGTGAAGATTGCGTAATGTTCTTTATGCCTTCAAAGGTGTGCTTTGCTGGGAAAGCGGATGGGGGAGAACGGGAGGGAGACGACATTCCTGGAAAGTGGAATCATTAGTTGCACAATTGCCACAGGGCACGAGTCGGTAGAGAAAGGTCTCCTAATCGTTTGCATCATCACCTGCCTGATCTCAGATTCCGACTTTGTTGTGCCGCTTGGAAGAGGAGAGGCGGAGAATGCCACCCAGCGTACTACAGATAAGGTCTCTCCGGATCGCCCTTCCGGTCTTGCGCAATGCCTAACCATTTGAACCAAAATCTGCATTCAGCCAATAATGCAGAAAACTGGGATTTAACAGCCATGTACTTTGCCAACCTAGCAGTTCGAAAGTAAGAAATTGCAAGTAGATAAATAGGTACCACTTCAGTGGAAAGGTAACAGCGTTCCATGCACCTTGGTGTTTAGTCATGCCGGCCACATGACCACGGAAACGTCTTCGGACAGCGCTGCCTCTTCGGCTTTGAAACGGAGATGAGCACCGCAACCCTAGAGTCAGACTCGACTGGCTTTCGAGCAAGGGAACCTTCACCTTTACCTTACTTTGGTGAAAAGAAGAACGCATACCATGGTTCCATGTTCAGCTGCTCTATTTACCATCTCTTGGTTCAGACGTCGTACCGACAAAGCCACAGCTTGGAGCTCGTGCACAAGGAACCAGTCTGTGATTTCTTATTTAGCACTAAGTATAGTGTATCGCTACATCAGGGCTTCCCTTCCAAAGCAGGATTAAAACAACCTACAATTTCTTCCCAGCACGCAAGGGAAGGAGGGATCTCATAAACACAGGGCTTATCTCTCTCTCTCTTTTTTTGTCATCAGGTCGAAATTGAGTTCTGGGGATCCCGTAGGGTTTTCAAGGCAAGAGATGTTCCGAGGTGTTTTGCCATGGCCTGCCTCTAAGTGAGAACCCTGGACTTCCTCGGTGGTCTCCCGTCCAAGCACGAACCAGGATCGGACCTGCTTAGATTCCGACATCCGACAAGACTGGTTTATCCTGGGCCACCCAGGTCAGGGCAGGGCTTATCTAGGTAGTGCCAAACAGTTGTATGCGTAGAAAACAGCGAGAGTCCCAGTAGCACCTTAAAGACTAACAAAATTTGTGGCGGGGTAGGCGCTTTTGTGAGTCACACTGCTCACGTCTTCAGTGGTATGAGGTTATACCTCAGGTTTGCACAGATAAAGTATGGGGCAGAGAGAGATGGCAACGCAATCCTGATTATTCTTCTCTTTCTAGTGTAACACTGAGAAAATTTAGAGCCCAGGAAGAAGAAGAAGAAGAAGAAGAAGAAGAAGAAGAAGAAGAAGAAGAAGAAGAAGAAGAAGAAGAAGAAGAAGAAGAAGAAGAAGAAGAAGAAGAAGAAGAAGAGGAGGAGGAGGAGGAGGACGATGAGGAGGAGGAGGACGATGAGGAGGAGGAGGACGATGAGGAGGAGGAGGACGATGAGGAGGAGGGAGAGGAAGAAAAGGAAGAGGAGGAGGAGAAGGAAGAGGAAGAAAAGGAAGAGGAGGAGGAGGAAGGAGAAGGAGAAGACAAGGAGGATGAGGAATAAGAGGAAGAGGAGGAGGAGGGAGAGGAAGAAGAATGGATTTATACCCTGCTCTCACTTGGGAGTCCCAGAGCAGCTTACCATCTCCTTTCCCTTCCCCTCTACTATCGACTACTATCTTACTTCCATGTCTTCATTTGCAGAAACCACAGAGCAGACATTTTCCTGAAGAATGAGAAATTCATGTGTAGGCCTTCATGACAACAAGCACAAACAATGTCCCTTCAGCCACATGCTGTGTCATGCCTTGAGAATGTTCTTCTCTCTCTGCTTTGTTCAGGACACATTTCCAGAGGGACCAGGCTTTAAAAACCATTTTTTCTTAGTGCTGCGTGGTGGTTTGTTTGTTTTGTTTCTTAAGCCGGAGAGAAGGGAAAGCAAAAGACCGGTCGTGACCGGGCTCTGGACAACTCGGGCAAATGTCACTGTGTCATACTGCAGTGGCCTCTCCCCCCATTCCACTTCCTGTGCTGTTGCTTTGATAAGTCACTTTTGCGGCTACCGCATAAAGGAAAGGATACGGTAAAAGGAGAAACAGAAAAAAAAAGATGATGGATGAAATTACAGGACCACAGTCTAGTGTGACCACGAATGCCATTTAATTAGCTGCTGTAGATCTTCCGGGTTGTATGGCCGTGGTATTGGCATTTTAGGACCTGACATTTCGTAATGCCAAGACCACGGCCACACAACCCGGAAGATCTACAGCAGCTCATGAACTCCAGCCGTGAAATCCTTCGACAACGTAATGCAACATAATGCCATTTAAGTCAGGGGTCATTTCGTAGAAAAAGAGGTGCAGGGGCTCATTAGCATAACTCATTAGCATAACTCATTTTCATATGCCACACCCCTGGAAGTGTGTCAGAAAACAACACTCACTGCTCAGGCTCCACTAGACTGTTTTGGATTGCTAGCTATGGGGGGGGGGGAATGCACAGATCCTCATGCTCCTCGTGGCCTGGGGCTGCTGGGAGCAGGGGGCGGGGCTTGTTGCATGTGCCTGCCCCCTGGGCTCTTTACTGCCGGAGCTCCGCTCCTGTGCGCTCCTGCAGGAAATGACCCCTGATTTAAGTTATAGATTTTTTTTAAAAAAAGTTCAGTGTAAATAGACAACACGACTTCGGTTCTCTAAAAAAAAAAAAAGGAAAGTCGCTTCATTTGTTACCGTTAGAATGTGATATTCGCGTGCTCTTGTAAAAACCCCTCCTGTTCCCTTCCAGGGGTCCTGAGCAACAGGAATTGCTGGTGGGTTGTGTTCTAGGGTTGCCAACCTCCAGGTAGAACCTGGGGGCCTCTTGGAATTAGAACCGGTCTTCACTCCAGATGACAGGGATCAGCTCCCCTGGAGGAAATGGCTGCTTTGGAGGGTGGTCTCTATGGCACCCTACCCTACTGAGGTCCCTCCCCTCCCCAAGTCCGACCCTCTCAGGCTCCACCCCCAAATATCCAGGAATTTCCCAAGCCAGGGCTGGCAACCCTCTTGTGTCCATAGCCATTTACTTGCTTGTCCATTGGAGGGAGCTGCGGTGGCTCAAGTGGTGAAGACGCTGAACTGCAGGCTGTGGAAGGTCGGTAGTTCAGCAGTTCAAGACCCGGGTGTTGCATGACGGAGTGAGCTCCCGTCTCTAGTTCCAGCTCCTGCCAACCTAGCAGTTCGAAAGCAAGAAATTGCAAGTAGATAAATAGGAACCACTTCAGTGGGAAGGGAACAGCGTTCTGTGCGCCTTGGTGTTTAGTCATGCCGGCCACATGTCCACGGAAATGTCTTCGGACAGCGCTGGCTCTTCGGCTTTGAAATGGAGATGAGCACCGCAACCCTAGAGTCGGACTCGACTGGCTTTCAAGCAAGGGAACCTTTACCTTTACCTTATCTAATCTGGGAGAACTGGGTTTGATTCCCCACTCCTCCGCTTGCACCTGGCTGGATGACCTTGGGCAAGCCATAACTCTGGCACAGCACAGCTGTTCTTGAAAAAGAGCAGTTTCTGTCAAGAGTTCTCTCAGCCCCACCTACCTCACACGGCGTCTGTTGTGGGGAGGGGAAGGGAAAGGAGTTTGCAAGCCGCTCTGAGACACCTTTGGGTAGTGAAGGGCGGGGTATAAATCCAATCTCTTCTTCTTCTTCTTTTACCTCACAGGGCGTCTGTTGTGGGGAGGGGAAGGGAAAGGAGTTTGTAAGCCGCCCTGAGACACCTTTGGGTAGTGAAGGGCGGGGTAGAAATCCAATCTCTTCTTCTTCTTCTTTTACCTCACAGGGGGTCTGTTGTGGGGAGGGGAGGGGGAAGGAGTTTGTAAGCCGCTCTGAGACACCTTTGGGTTTTGAAGGGCGGGGTATAAATCCAATCTCCTCTTCTTTTACCTCACAGGGCGTCTGTTGTGGGGAGGGGAGGGGAAAGGAGTTTCTGAGCCGCTCTGAGACTCCTTTGGGTAGTGAAGGGCGGGGCATAAATCCAATCTCTTCTTCTTCTTCTTTTACCTCACAGGGGGTCTGTTGTGGGGAGGGGAAGGGAGAGGAGTTTGTGAGCCGCTCTGAGACACCTTTGGGTAGTGAAGGGTGGGGTAGAAATCCAATCTCTTCTTCTTCTCTTCTTAACCAAGGCCGACCCTGCTTAACTTCATGAAAACTGACAAGCTTGGGCTAGCCCAGGCTAGCCAGGTCAGGGTGATGTTCCCTTAGCAGGGGTTATCCCTACGAAGTATCTTTTTGTGATGCAATAATACCTCTTAAACAAATGGTTTGCTTGCTCTGTCATCACAGTATAAAGAATGCACTTTTCACCCACCGAGCAAACTCATCTTATTTGAGTCTGGAAAATAAACATGGCCCCCACAAGTAAGAACATTTTGCCTTTCATGTTATTTTTTTTAAACTGCGTTTTTGCCGTTTCCTTCCCAGTTTCCCCCTCTACGGTTGCCAACCTCCAGGTGGCGCCTGGAGATCGCCCACTATTACAGCTGACCTCCAGACAACAGAGATAAGTTGAGCGGTTCCCCTGGAGAAAATGGCTGCCGGGAGGGTGGACTCCGTGGCACTGTATCCCCGCCGAGGTCCTTCCCCTTCCCAATCCCTGCCCTCCCCCAGGCTCCACCCCCAAAATTGCAGGTAGTCCCCAACACTATCCCCATCTCCAGCACTGCAAAATGGCCTTCCTGGGAAGGTTTCGAGAACTGCTTTGGCAGGAACCTCCCAGGCTGATCAATGGCCTCTGTGTGGGACAGGAGGCTGGACTGGATGGACCTCTGGTCTCATCCAACAGGGCTCTCCTTATGAAGGCCTTGGCCTCTCTGCCCTGTTGTTGGCCCTCCAGAGGAACTGGCTGGCCACAGTGTGAGACAGGATGCTGGACCAAATGGACCACTGGTCTGATCCAGCAGGGTTCTTCGTAGATTCTTAGGAAGGCCTTGGCCTCTATGCCCTGTTGTTGGCCCTCCAGAGGAACCGGTTGACCACTCTGTGAGACAGGATGCTGGACTAGATGGACCACTGGTCTGATCCAGCAGGGCTCTTCTTATGTTCTTAAGAAGGCTGTGGCCTGTCTGCCCTGTTGTTGGCCCTCCAGAGGAACTGGTTGGCCACTGTGTGGGACAGGATGCTGGACTAGATGGACCACTGGTCTGATCCAGCAGGGCTCTTCTTATGTCCGTAAGTTCTTATGCCATGGCAGGAGTATGAGGGGCTTCCTTCCTGAGCAAAGACAAAAATGTGTGAGCTGGAGGCTAAAAAACTGTGAGCTCGCTCACACTAACTCAGCTTAGAGGGAACACTGGTCTCCATAAGTTAGCTGTGACTTGACAACATTTTCTGTTTAAAAAATATGTATTTTTATCTTACGAAGAAAGTGGGGGTACAGAAAAGGGGGGAAATTTTAAAAAGTTATACTACCTAATTACATTTATCAATCACAATCATATAGTACATAATAAATAGAACATTGAATATTTTCCCTTTCATCCCCTTCATTATAATTTTAAAGATATTATCTATAAAATACAATAGTTCTTATTTCTGTTGGGGTATAATTGTATTCATCATTTAATTTTTAAGGTTCAAACGTCATAACTAATCTATTTAAGCCAGTAACGTATTGTTAAAGTCCAAGCCTTGGTCTCAGTCAGATTTTGGCCCACTTCTAGACAGATTGTAAAATCGGATACACATTTAGGGATGCCCATAATTTGTCTGATCCCGAGACGAGAACGTTTGTGTTCCTGCAGCCTTAAATCCCTAGACACAATTGAGCATATAATTATTGATTGCCCTTTGTATGAGTCACCTCGGGGAAAAACTGCTCTCAAACTTACTCCATCCTAAAAGATACCTGAGCAACAAACTGAAATGTCAGTTTCCTCTGAATGACTCGGATTCTGAAATTACTAGTGCTGTTGCGAAATTTCTTGTAGAAGTTCTCAAAATTCAAGGAAACTTTAGATTTTAGATAGTACTGTTTTATTTTGTGTAAATTTATATTAGTTCGTTTTACATACTATCAGGGGTCATTTCCGGCAGTAAAGAGCCCAGGGGGTGAGCACATGCAACAAGCCCCACCCCCTGCTCCCAGCAGCCCTCAGTCAGAGCAAAAAGCAGCCAGGTAAGTTGCAGAGCTCCCCCCACCTCCCCCCGGTCCAAAACAGTCCAGCGGCACCTTTAAGACCAGGTCTTATTCAGGTACAAGCTCTCCCACCTCTGTGAGGGCAGATCTGTGCGTTCCCCTCCCCCCCATAGCTAGCAATCCAAAACAGTCCAGTGGAGCCTGAGCGGTGGGTGTTGCCTTCTGACATACTTCCGGTGATGTTAGGGGGTGTGGCATATGCAAATGAGTTATGCTAATGAGCTCCTGCACCTCTTTTTCTACAAAATGACCTCTGCATACTATGGATAAGATGCTTTACTCATTCTGTGATTGTTGACATGCCAATAAAGCTTTATGTATGTACTAATCTCTTTTGACTACAACACTGGTTTCCTCATCTCTCCCTTATTATAATTGAATAGCAACGTTCTATATTGCAACGTTCTAAATTTGGCCCCTTTAGTGTTTGGCCGGAAGAACTGCCACTCAGAAGATGCTGGCTGGGTTGACTGGCTGCTTTGTGCAGTCCCGCCCAGCGTTTCAAGGTCTTTTGCATGTGGAAGCTGATTGGACTTCACTCCATTCCACACCTCAAACTCCCCCCCCCCCGCAAGGCAGTTGGAAGTTTCAGTTGCATAACATACCTCATAGGGGAGAGGATAATGATGTCAGCTGCCCTTTCCCTAGGCAGAGGCTGTTGGGGGGGGGGGCTTGTAAAACTTAAGACAGAGAGGCAGATAAAGGTTGGCTGATGGTTGCCAGGAAAGGACATTGGGTTGCCAACTCCAGCTTGGAAACTTCCAGGATATTTTAGGGATGAAGCCTGCTGAGGGTGGGGTCTGAGGAGGAGGAGGAAGAGGGGGACCTCAGACAGATACAATGCCATACTGCCCACACTCCAGACAAGCTGTTGCCAGTCTCCAGGTGACAGCTGGAGAGCTCTTAAAGCTTTGGTGCTAATTCAAACTGTTGCAATTTATCGACAGAGTAGTGTTTCGGAAAATCTTTAGGAATTGTTTGGTGCATTTACGATGGACGCTGGCGGGAGCCGCGGTCGCCCGGGCCGAGATTGGGGGGGCAAGGCGGGCGACAGAAGGCCGATGCCTCCGTCGCCCGGCCCTCTACAGAATCCACCCCCCAAACCTCCAGGTATTTCCCTCCTTAGAGCTGGCAACCCTACATTCCCCTCAGTGCCTGTTGGTAGGCAACTAAGCTTGGTCCTGTCACCTACTTTGGCCTTTGGGAGAAAACACATTGGGGCCAGTCCTGATAGGGTTGCCAACTCCAGATGGGAAATTCCTGGAGACTTGAGGGATGGAGCCTGAAGAGGGTGAGGTTTGAGGAGGGGTGGGACCTCAGACAGGTACACTGCCATAGACTCCACCCTCCAAACCAGTCAGTCCCACATAGGGAACCATTGTTGCCAATCTCCAGGTGAGGGCTGGAGAGCACTCAGAATTACAACTGCTCTGCAGAAGGGAGGGCAGAAGTCAGCTGAAGTCAAAGGGGCAGATAATGGTAGGTTGGTGGCTAGCTGGGAAGGAGATGGGGTTGCCAACTACATGCTGACAAATTCCTGGGGATTTGAGGGGTGGAGCCTGGAGAGGGTGGGGTTTGCAGAGGGGTGGGACCTCAGACAGGTAGAATGCCATAGACTCCACCCTCCAAACCAGCCATTTTGTCCTGGGTAACAATTGTTGCCAATCTCCAGGTGAGGGCTACAGATTACTCACAATTACAACTGCTCTTCAGGTAGCAGAGATCAGTTCCTCTGGAGAAAACAGTGGACTCTGTCATTATACCCTGCTGAGGTCACCACAGCAAATTGACACTGTTTGCCCAAAGCCAGAGCACTCCCCCAGAGCCTCTTTCTAGATCTCGTTGTATTGCTTTCACAACGAGCTTTACTGCTAGTTACAACATATTTGACATAACATATTTTTGCCGGTGACTGCAGCCATGAAATTAAAAGACGCCTGCTCCTTGGGAGGAAAGCGATGGCAAACCTAGACAGCATAATAAAAAGCAAAGACATCACCCTGCCAACAAAAGGCCGTATGGTCAAAGCAATTGTATTCCCAGTAGTAATGTATGGCTGCGAGAGTTGGACTATAAGGAAGGCCGAGCGCCGAAGAATAGATTCTTTTGAACTATGGTGCTGGAGAAGACTCTTGAGAGTCCCTTGGACTGCAAGAAGATCAAATCAGTCAATCCTAAAAGAAATCAACCCTGACTGTTCCCTGGAAGGCCAGATAATGGAACTGAAGCTCAAATACTTTGGCCACCAAATGAGAAGGGAGCACTCACTGGAGAAGACCCTGATGCTGGGAAAGATTGAAGGTCAAAGAAGACGGGGATGGCAAAGGATGAGATGGTTAGACAGTGTGATTGATGCAACAAACATGAAATTGAGCAAACTCCAGAGCACAACAGAAGACAGGAGGGCCTGGCGTGATGTGGTCCACGGGGTCGCGAAGAGTCGGACTCGACCGTGCGACTGAACAACAAAATTTTTGCCACTTCTGCATATTCATTAGAAACTTTCACAGATAAGTAGTATATTACAGTGTAAACAAAAGTCTACACTTGTCAGACTCTTCCACCACCACGCGCCTTTACATCATTATCTTAGCATATCCTGGTAGCAGCTCATTGCCTCCCTTCCTAGACATGCTGACAGTTGAATTTCCACCACTCCACATTAAAAAAAAAACAACTTAAGGGGAAAACGTAAGGGACAAGATAGGAGAGAGGCCCCATGCAACATGAGTCACTGCCCTGGAAAGGGGTCCGGAACCTACTTAAAAACAAACGCAAAGACGGAAACTCTTCCCCCCCCCCTGAGTTTCCATCTTTACATTTCTTTCCCAGTGGGTTGATGACAGCTTTCCAGAGCACTGACACATGCTGCGTGGGCCCCTCTCTCCTATCTCACTTCCTTTGCAAATGTCATCATGTACCAAAGACACCAGCACATTGTGAACGTCATGGGCTGATTTCCGGTACGCGTTAAACCCTGTGGCAATTCGTCATTTGGATTTTGCCACAGAGGTAAGACCGGGGATGTCCAGCCATGTGACAAATGTCCTGTCTGGGAGCTACACAGAGGATTCCCCAGATATTTGCTTCTTCTGGTGGTTTTAGTGAGACAGAAACACAGAGCTGGAAGGGACCTCAGGGGTCATCTAGTCCAACCCAATGAACAATGCTGGAAATTCGCACACACACCCCACTATCCCTGTTCTATGCCCAGAGGAAGGCAAACACCCTCCAGGATCCCTGGGCCACTCTAGCCTGGAGTAAAATTCCTTCCTGGCTCCAAAGTGAACTAGTCGTGAGCAGTGTTCCCTCTAAGCACAGTTACTGTGAGCTAGTTCACAGTTTTTGAGCCTCCGGCTTACACATTTTTGTCTTCGCTCAAGAAGGGATGGCTCTGGAGCAAACTAATTGATGCAGCAGCCAAATCGCCTGCTCACAACTTTAATGCCAGTCGCTCACAAAGTAGAATTTTTGCTCACAAGACTCCACTGCTTAGAGGGAGCATTGCTCGTGAGAACGTTCTCTGACTTGTTTGACTTATGCCTCCCATTTTGGGATGTTATCCGGATTAGGGTGATTCCAGAATTTGACTCTCGTATTTAGTTACGACAGCGAAGCCCCTTTTCCAAAATCAAATCATTTCAGAGTGTTTTTTTGCAGCAATACAAATCACCTGAGAACTGGGGTTCTCATCGCCGGCTTTTGGAACTCACAATTAATTCACATTATTAGTTCACATCATTTCACATAATTAATTCACATTCATTTGCAGGTCTCCTTGTTGCTCCCATCGGCTTGGGATTTTTATATTCTTAGTCCTGCTGCATTGCTCAATGGGTGTCTTCTAGGGTATGATTTCACACCCACTGTCTTTCCTCTTTCACCTGCCTGCTGCTTCAGGGAGGAATTCAGACTACAACTAAACAAGCGTTCCCTTTTATTTGTTTTGCTCATCTGCTTCATTTATACCACACTGATTCCCGCACTATGGACCCAAAGCGGCTTACATCATCCCTCCATCTTATCCTCACGGCAACTCTTTATCAATGAAATTAATGAGCAGTAGGTTTGGACCAGACCGAAGGAAGTCCTTCTTCACCCAAAGAGTAATGAACACCTGGAATTCACTGCCACAGGAGGTGGTGGCGGCTACAAGCATGGACCGCTTCAAGAGGGGATTGGAGAAACATCTGGAGCAGAGGTCCACCAGTGGCTATTAGCTCCCTCTAAGCTATGGAGTCTTGTGAGCAAAAATTCTACTTTGTGAGCTACTGGCATTAAAGTTGTGAGCGAGCGATTTGGCTGCTGCGTAAATGAGTTTGCTCTGGAGCCCTCCTCCCTGTGCTAAGACAAAAAATGTGTAAGTTGGAGGCTAAAAAACTGTGAGCTAGCTCACACGAACTCAACTCAGGCCACAAGGTATAGAGGGAAAACGATGTCTCGGCCAGTGATGCTCTGTCTTCTTGGTACTTGGGGGGGGGGGCAGGGACCTCAGGGGGGTACAACGCCCTCCAGTCC
>NW_015171516.1:231873-246286 GCF_001447785.1 Gekko japonicus
TCTCCTTCCTCCCAGTCTCTTTTCCCTCCCGTGGGAAGCAGGAGGAGCAAAGAGCTGCTGGCTGGCCTTTTGCCGCCGCCCCCAGCCCCCCCCCACCAGGGTTCCCTCAAAGCTGAGTTAGTGTGAGCTAGCTCACAGTTTTTTAGCCTCCGGCTCACCCATTTTTGTCTTCGCTCAGGAAGGAGGGCTCCAGAGCAAACTCATTGATGCAGCAGCCAAATGGCTCGCTCACAACTTGAATGCCAGGAGCTCACAGAGTAGAATTTTGGCTCCTTAGAGGGAGCCTTGAGTATCACCCATTTTCTTCTCAGTCCCTTTCCCAATAATCCCGGTAGAGTTTGCCCTTTTTGCTGCTGCAGCACGCCAGGCCGGCGCTTTCACTGAGCTGCCCACTCCGACACGCCCGCCCCCCCATC
The DNA here is from genome assembly GCF_001447785.1 of Gekko japonicus. Classification (NCBI taxonomy): domain Eukaryota; kingdom Metazoa; phylum Chordata; class Lepidosauria; order Squamata; family Gekkonidae; genus Gekko; species Gekko japonicus. The sequence continues at coordinate 232,290 of NW_015171516.1, forward strand.
TTTTCCCCTCTCGGTCTCAGCAAATTCAGACCCCATCTGCCCATACTCCAAACTGGGATTATTATTTTTGTCCCAAAGCGGTGTGCAGGATCAGGCCCTACTCAACAAGGGGGGGGGGTGGATTCTTCGTTTTGAGGGAGGGGGGGCTGAAAGAGGAATGCAGAGAATCTCCCCTGGGGAGACCTCTTCTTTTTTCCTGTGCAGTGACGGGCAATGTTCCCTCTAAGCCATGGAGTCTTGTGAGCCAAAATTCTACTCTGTGAGATCCTGGTGGCAGCTCTTTTTCTGGAGGTTTTGTAGCATTCCAAAACGGGGTCCGCCATCTGCCATCAGTGGCACTCTCGTGTCTCTGAAGGCAGGTCCTGGCTGCCGTGTGGCTACCTGGCTTCCTGCGGGTGTGATACCCAGGCCTAACACTCTGGCCAATATACCACTCTGTCTCAGAGCGGCCAGCCTGGCTTCCTTGGGGCCTGGCATCACCAGGAGAGGTTGTGTCTCCAGTTCTGAGAGGAACGGAAGGCCAGAGGGAGGGGATGCTGGCATGCAGCTAAGCTGTGAAATAGTGTTGGTAGGAGTGCCCGTTGGCCGTAACATAGAATTAGATCAATGGACAAAGGTATGGAAAACGAATACAAAATTTACCAAAGCTATACCATCTAAAGAAAATATATACAAAATGTTTTATCGATGGTATCTAACACCAGATAACTTAGCAAAATATTATCCAAGTGTATCAAATGTATGCTGGAAACGTAAACAAAGTACTGGTTCCTTTTTTCATATGTGGTGGTCCTGTAATATAACTAAGAAATGCTGGGTTTGGATGATGATGATGAAGAAGAAGAGAAGAGATTGGATTTATGCCCCACCCTTCACTACCCAAAGGTGTCTCAGAGCGGCTTACAAACTCCTTTCCCTTCCCCTCCCCACAACAGACACCCAGTGAGGTAGGTGGGGCTGAGAGAGCTCTTGACATAAACTGCCCCTTTTCAAGGACAGCTCTTATCAGAGCTACGGCTTGCCCAAGGTCATCCAGCAGGTGCAAGTGGAGGAGTGGGGAATCAAACCCGGTTCTCCCAGATTAGAGTCCGCGCACTTAACTACTACACCAAACTGGCTACATGAGACATTACAAAAAATGCTAGAAACAACTGTACCATTTGTACCAGAATTGTTTTTATTAAATATTATTCCAGAAAGATTTTAAAAAACAGATGCTGATAAGATCATATGTCTGATAACTACGGCTAGGATGTTGTATGGAAAACACTGGAGGAAAGAAGAAGTCCCATCAAAAGAAGAAATAATATATAGATTATTAGAAACGACAGGGATGGAAAAATTAATCTTACAATTAAAGGTTCCCTTACTCGAAAGCCAGTCAAATCCGACTCTAGGGTTGCGGTGCTCATCTCCGTTTCAAAACCGAAGAGCCAGCGCTGTCCAAAGACATTTCCGTGGTCATGTGGCCAGCATGACTAAACACCAAGGCGCACGGAAGGCTGTTACCTTCCCACCGAAGGGGTCCCTATTTATCTACTTGCAATTTCTTGCTTTTGAAGTGCTAGGTTGGCAGGAGCTGGAACTAGAGACAGGAGCTCACTCCGTCATGCGGCACACTCAGGTCTCGAACTGCTGAACTACTGCCCTTCCACAGCCTGCAGTTCAGCGTCTTAACCACTTGAGCCACTGCAGCCCTTAATCTTACAATTACAAGATAGAAAAGAAGAAATTTTTGGAAAAACATGGTCAAGACTTTATAAATGGATTGAGGTGTCTCTGCAATGGTGGACACTATAACTATGTATGACATTTATCAAAATACCTTCTGGCATATAGACAATCTTGTTTAGGTGCATATAAGAAATATATTATATATGTAAAACAAAATTAGATATAATGCGTACACACTTTTTGTTTATTTTGTGTTAGTGTGTCTTGTATATTGTCATGTTTGTCGATTTCTTTCTTTGTAGAAAACCAATACAAATCTATTTTTTTTTTTAAAAAAAGGAAACTCCTGGCAGGGACACAGAAAGTTTTGGTTGGTGGGGTGTGGGGAAATCCGGGGGGGGGTGTGTGCCCCGGTTGCACCTGCTGCTCCTTTAGCAGCTGCAAAAGCAGCGGCTCCAGCCCTGCTGTGAGTTCGAGTCCTCCTCTAGTCCTTTCGATTGGAGAGAGTCGATTCTGGACTCAGGTGGGACAGCCGTGCCAGTCTGAAGCAGAAGAACAAATTTAGTGTCGAGTGGCACCTTTAAAACCAACAACAAGGTGTGAGCTTTTGTGTGTTTGGCGGGGTGGGCGGGGTATATGTGTAATAAATAAATAAATAAAGATTTGATACAGCGTGCCTCGCACACGAAAGCTCATACCTTGAATAAACCTTTGTTGGTCTTAAAGGTACCCCACTGGACTCTATATTTGTTTGATTCTGGACTGTTTTTCTGTGTAAGGCGGAGGGTGTGTGTCTTCAACTCTCTCTCTCTTTTGCATTTTGCAAATTATGTTTTGCAATTTTATTTTGTTTTGTCTTCTTTGCATTTTTAAAAACCTATTTATTTTTTGGCTGGTGAAAAAGAAAATGAGACTGAAGCTTCCCTGACTGTGCCCAGGGTCATTTTGGAAGCCCCATGCACATTTTACTTTAAAAACAACAACAACAAAAATTTAAAAAACACATTTTTTTGATTTTGTTGGTGTTTTGAAAATTTTTTTGTCTGTGGGGGGCATTGCCCCCAAATGCCCCCCATGGGTACAGGCCTGAATTTTGGAGATTTTGAGGGTGGAGCCTGGAGAAAGCAGGATTTGGGGAGGGGAGGGACCTTAGCAGGATGTGATGCCACAGAGCCCACCCTCCAAAGCAGCCCTTTCCTCCAGGGGAACTGATCTCTTGTCTTCTGAAGATCAGTTGTAGTTCTCCGGGAGATCTCCGGGCCCCACCTGGAGGTTGGCAGCCCTAGTTCCTGGCTTGGAGCCGCAGGGAGTGGGGTATTGGCACATCCCTCAAAACTGAGCAGTCGGATGCTCTTCTGGGCAGGCCACAGCAGCTGTGCTTGAGTACTTTCTGTTCTTCGTGACTGCCAAAACATATTTCGAAATAGGATGGGGGGGGAGAGAGAGAGGGGTCAGAAAGGCAAACGTGTCTTTAACGTTTTCATTATATATGTAATATGGACACCCCGCCCCTGCCACTCCCATGTATAAAGATGGAGGCGCTGTCCTTATGGAATTTAAATCGACACATTGATTTCTTTCAGGGGTCATTTCCTGCGGGAGCGCACAGGAGCGGAGCTCCAGCAGTAAGGAGCCCAGGGGGCGGGCACATGCAACCAGCCCCACCCCCTGCTTTCAGCAGCTCTCAGTCTGATACCCCCTCCCAAGGGTGTAGACTTTCCAATTTCCCGGGGTGGGGGGGCTGGGGCTGGGCCAGAGGCATTACTGTGCTAGGAGCAAGGGTGGCTCCCGGGGGAGGCTGACCACTTTCCTGAAAATTTCGGCGGGGGCTGAAGCCCCGCCGCCCCCACAAAGATTATCCCTGTGGGACCCTGCTGCTTACTTCCCTCCATCATGGGAACTGTCCATTTATTCCTGCGCTTTGCTTCCTGTCGTTTAACCAGTTTTTAATCAGTAAGAGGACCTGTCCTGTTATCCCATGACTGCTAAGTTTACTCAGGAGTTTTTGGTGAGGCGCTTGTCAAAAGCCTTTCGAAAGTCCAGGTATACAGAATAGGTTTGCCAACCTCAAAGTGGAAGCTGGAGATCTCCTGGTATTGCAACCAGGGGTCATTTCCTGTGGGAGCGCACAGGAGCGGAGCTCCGGCAGTAAGGAGCCCAGGGGGCGGGCACATGCAACAAGCCCCACCCCCTGCTCCCGGCAGCCCTCAGTCGGGCCACGAGGAGCAAGAAGCAGCCAGGTAAGTTGCAGAGCCCCCCCAGCCCGCCTTCAGGTACAAGCTCTCCCCCCCCCCATAGCTAGCAATCCAAAACAGTCCAGTGGAGCCTGAGTGGTGGGTGTTGCCTTCTGACACACATCCGGTGATGTCAGGGGTGTGTGGCATATGCATATAAGTTATGCTAATAAGCTATGGTAATGAGCTCCTGCACCTCTTTTTCTATGAAATGACCCCTGATTTCTTTCAAAGCAGGGCTATTTTGGGGCAGGAATGGAGTTCCAGCTAGCTTCAGAGTTGGCCATGCCCAGTACAGCCAAATCCTCTGCGTGCGTGGCTACCGAGGGAAGGCCTGTAGAGCGACAAACACACCCTGGTGACTCTGAGACAGGTGGGCTGGGGGGCCCCTGGAAGGCCTTCCCTTCCCTTCAAGGGGGGGCTTGCCTTGGCTCCCTGCAGCCATGGGGTGCCCGGGCAAGCCAAGGGGGTGTGGTCTAATATCCTAATGAGCTGTGCTGTCAGGGGTGTGGCCTAATATGCTAATGAGTTTCTGCTGTTGGATGTGGCCTATTATGCTAGGGAGTTCCTGCTGGGCTTTTTCTACAAAAAAAGCCCTGTTTCAAAGTATGGAAGGAAGCAGAACATGGAAGCTGGCTGGGTGATCAGTCACTCCCTTGGCCCAACCTACCTCACAGGGTCGTTGTGAGGATAAAATGGAGGCAGGGGAGAACAATGTTATAAGCCCTTTTAGGTCCCTATCGATGCAAAACGCGGGGTCTAAATAAATAAATAAAAGCATTATTGTTCATAATAGCACAGGTAGTGGTGACTGCATGTTGAAACATTCGCAAAAACACTTTGAACAATTTGGCTAACAGCAATTATATAATGGAAAGGATCGTTTTTTAAGGTATTAACATTGCTTTCTGGAGTACTCTAATTACCAAAAAAATATGCAAGTCTTCAAGGAGAATACTGTCTAAAATGGAAATGGGGGAAGGTGAGACACGAATAGCACTGCAAGCAGGGCTTTTTTTGGTAGAAAAAGCCCAGCAGGAACTTATTAGCATAATAGGCCACACCCAACAGCAGAAACTCATTAGCATATTAGGCCACACCCATGACAGCACAGCTTATTAGCATATTAGGCCACACCCCCATGCCTTCCCTTGGCTTGAAGGGAAGGGAAGGCAGTTTAAATTTCCCTTCCCTTAGCTTGGCCGAGTGCTCCGATTCTCTCCGATCCTTCCAGGGGCCCCCCGGGCCGCCCACCTCGAAGTCGCCGTGGTTTTTTTGCTCTCCAGGCCTTCCCTCTGTAGCCACGCAGACAGAGTTTCTGGCTGTAATGGGTGTGGCCAACTCTGAAGCCATCCGGAACTCCGTTCCTGTGCGTTCCTGCCCCAAAATAGCCCTGGCCGTAAGAAAATGTACTTTAATTGGGTTAACAAAAGTTGTCAGCTTTTTAGGGTCTCCCCGAATTACCACTCATTTCCAGGCTACAGAGATCAGTTCCCCCGAAGAAAATGGCTGCTTTGGAGGGAGGACTTTGTGGCATTAGACCCTGCTGAGGTCCCTCCCCCTCCCCAAGCCCCACCCCGCCCCAGGACCAACCCCCAAATCTCCAGGAATTTCCCAACCCATAGTTGGCAACCCTAGTTATAGCTATACTTTTTGTGAGTATTTAGGGGTGTGTGTGGTTATAGACATAATTGCTGAAAGCTGAACAAACAAATTTCAATTGAAAGTTTTAAAAGGGTTACTAAAAGAGCCAATTTGGTGCAGTGCTTAGGAGCGTGGACTCTAATCTGGGAGATCCGGGTTTGATTCCCCCACTCCTCCACATGCAGCTGCTGGTGTGACTTTGGGTCAGTCACAGTTCTCTCAGAGATGTTCTCTCAAGGGCAGTTTCTGTCAGAGCTCTCTCAGCCCCACCTCCCTCACAGGGTGTCCGTTGTGGGGAGGGGAAGGGAGAGGAGTTTGTAAACCGCTCTGAGACTCCTTCAGGTAGTGAAGGGCAGGATATAAATCCAATCTCCTCTTCTTCTCTTCTAATATTTCTTCCCCTTTCCCCCCTCTTCTAGAATCGAGATCACGTTGCCAGCTCTGGGTTGGGATATACCTGGATACTTTGGGGGTGGAGCCTGGGAAGGGCAGGGTTTGAGGAAGGGAGGGGTTTCAGCAGGGCGGAATGCCATAGAGTTCACCTTCCAAAGCGGCCATTTTCTCCAGGTGAACTGATCTCTATTGCCCAGAAATCAGTTGAGAGCCAGTTTGGTGTAAGAGCCAGTTTGGTGCAGTGGTTAGGAGCGCAGACTCTAATCTGGGAGAACCAGGTTTGATTCCCCACTCCTCCACATGCAGCTGCTGGTGTGACCTTGGATCAGTCACAGTTCTCTCAGAGCTGTTCTCTCAAGGGCAGTTCTCGAGAGAGCTCCCTCAGCCCCACCTACCTCTCAGGGTGTCGGTTGTGGGGAGGGAAAAGGAAAGGAAATTGTTAGCCGCTCTGAGACTCTTTCAGGTAGTGAAGGGTGGGGTATAAATCCAGTCTCCTCCTCCTTGTCCTCCTCCTCCTCCTCTTCTTTCTTCTTCTTCTTCCAGCCACCACTTGGAGAGTGGCAACCCTAAATCTAGAAGCAAGGGAAAAACTAAAAGCCTATTACAACAAGGTTAGCTATTTTAAACACCATTTGTCTGTGAAGAATTTTGGTTACTTCAGAGACACGGCCTTGATATCCCAGGGGGAAAATGGTTATTAAAATGTGTCACGAGACAGAAAGTGTTGGATAAATATTTTAAAAATATGAATCGGGCTAACCACAGACTCTTTAAATGGGTTGGGTGTTGTTGTTTTTTTTGCTCTCATTGTTTTAGCCAGACATCTGGATATAATACAGACGCTCGTGTAGAAAAGAGCAAAAGTCCAGTAGCAACTTGTGAATCAGCGCTCACTTCTTCAGAGACCTGATATCTGAAGTGTTATAGCTTGTAAAATAAAGGTAAAGGTTCCCTTGCTCGAAAGCCAGTCGAATCCGACTCTAGGGTTGCGGTGCTCATCTCCGTTTCAAAGCCGAAGAACCAGCGCTGTCCGAAGACGTTTCCATGGTCATGTGGCCGGCATGACTAAACACCAAGGCGCACGGAACGCTGTTACCTTCCCACCGAAGCGGTGCCTATTTATCTACTTGCAATCTCTTGCTTTCGAACTGCTAGGTTGACAGGAGCTGGAACTAGAGACGGGAGCTCACTCTGTCATGTGACACCCGGGTCTCAAACTGCTGAACTACTGACCTTCCACAGCCTGCAGTCCAGTGTCTTAACCACTTGAGCCACCGCAGCTCCTTGTTATAGCTTGTACCCTGCCACAAGTTTTGTTAGTCTTTAAAGTGCTCCTGGACTCTTTCTCTTTTCCACTGAAGAAGGGAGTAGTGACTCATGAAAGCGCCTGCCCTGGCACAATTTTTTGTAGTCTTTCAGGTGCTCCTGGACTCTGGCTCTTTCCTGCTGCTACAGACAGACCAACACAGCTGCCAATCTCGATCTATTTATTTATTTATTGGGATTTTTACCCCGCCCTCCCCGCGAAACGGGCTCCGGGCGGCTTACAAGGGGCAAAGCCCATATAATACAGGATAAAAGCAATAAAAACATTAATAACAATTCATCACAAACGACAATGGTACTCAATTGAAAGCGCGATGGTCCCCGAATATATGCAATGATGGTGAACAGACAGTTCTCTGGGGATGATGTTGTCCTATAGCTGATCCCAAGCAAGTAAGTCCGGTGATATCAGTCGCACGAAATTGCGGCAGATCTTCCCGGGCCATCCTTAACTCCGATGTTGTCCACATCATAGGTGGTGGTGGTGGTGGTACTGGCGGCCCCTATGTGAAAGCCTGGCGGAAGCGCTCCGTCTTGCAGGCCCTGTGGAACTGCATAAGGTCTTGCAGGGCCCTGATCTCCTCCGGGAGCTTGTTCCACCAGGTAGGGGCCGCCACCGAAAAGGACCTGGCCCTAGTCGCAGTGAGCCTTGCGTCCCGGGGGCCTGGAACCACCAGGCGACCGAAGTGAGCAGTGACTCACGAAAGCTCGTCCCCCGCCACAAATTTTGTTAGCCTTTAAGGTGCTCCTGGACTCTGGCTCTTTTCTACTGCTGCAGACGGACTACCTGGGCTACCCATCTTGACCTATCACTTTCTCCTATCCTTCTACCTGAAGGCATTTGTTATCTGCTGTGGCCCTCTACTGGCAGCATTTATAATCGCAAGGTTGGATCCAAGCGGCTTTTTCTGGGGGGGGGGGTCCCCCTCTGACTGCTAAAAAGGGTCTTCCGGGGATCACGGGACTTGGTGGGATGGGGTCTGTAGTGAGGAAAGGGGTTGGGTGACATGGAGAAGGTCACTTACATTGCTATGGGTTGGATACACTGAATCTACCTTCCATTTTAAAATCAGTATGTAGCTGAGCAGTCGGACCTCAGTTGAGAGAATTTTCCTCAGGGGAGGGGAGGGACATCGAAGAAGAAGAAGAAGAAGAAGAAGAAGAAGAAGAAGAAGAAGAAGAAGAAGAAGAAGAAGAAGAAGAAGAAGAAGAAGAAGAAGAAGAAGAGGAGGAGGAGGAGGAGGAGGAGGAGATTGGATTTATACCCCACCCCTCACTACCCAAAGGAGTCTCAGAGCGGCTTACAATCTCCTTTCCCTTCCCCTCCCCACCACAGACACCCTGTGAGGCAGGTGGGGCTGAGAGAGCTCTCCTGAGAACTGCCCTTGAGAGAACAGCTCTGAGAGAACTTGTGAGTGACCCAAGGTCGCACCAGCAGCTGCATGTGGAGGAGTGGGGAATCAAACCCGGTTCTCCCAGATTAGCGTTCGCGCTCCTAAGCACTACACCAGACTGGCTATAGTGCCATACCGCCCACCTTCCAGAATGGCCATTTTCTCCAGGTGAACTGATCTCTTACACCTGGAGATGAGTCTGAATCCCAGGAGATCTCTAACCCCACCTGGAGGTTGGCAACTCCAAGATGGATCTCAGGGGGGGGTGTTGCCAGAGACTCCACCTCCCAAAGCAGCCATTTTGTCAAGGCTCCACATGGACCTTTCCTGAAAGCAACCTCAGAGGAGCCTCCTCACCTGGCAAAGGGGGAGGGGGGGTTACCAGAAGAGAAATCTCTCGCCCTTCTTCTGACCTCCTTTGATGCAGAGGACACAATGGAGATGGTTCATTGGACCCTTGGGCGAATCTGGGGGCAAAGTTCAACCACATTCTTCCCTGGATCCTGTTTGTAGACTCAGTGTTTCTCTCTAGGAAAGAGAGTCAGCGTAATGTGGTGGTTAAGAGTGGTGGACTCTAATCTGGAGAACTGGGTTTGATTCCCCACTCTTCCTCCACATGAAGGATGCTGGGTGTCCTTGGGCCAGTCCCAGTTCTCTCAGGACTCTCTCAGCCCCACCTGCCTCACAAGGTGCCTGTTGTGGGGAGAGGAAGGGAAGGAGATGGTCAGCCACTTTGAGACACATGAGGCCTCCTGGGTGACCTCATGCCAGCCCCGGTTCTCTCAGGACTCTCTCAGCCACACCTGACTCACAAGGTGCCTGCTGTGCGGAGAGGAGAAGAAGGAGATTGTGAGCTGCTTTAGACACACGAGGCCTGCTGGGTGACCTTGGGCCAGTCACGGTTCTCTCAGGACTCTCTCAGCCACACCCGCCTCACAAGGTGCCTGTTTTGGGGAGAGGAAGGGAAGGCGATTGTAAACCACTTTGAGACACATGAGGCCTGCTGGGTGACCTTGGGCCAGTCACTGTTCTCTCAGGCCTCTCTCAGCCCCACCTGCCTCCCCAGGTGCCTGTTGTGGGAAGGGAAGGCAATTGTAAGCTACTTTGAGATTCCTTAAGGTAGAGAAAAGTGTGATATAAAACTCCCCTCCTTCTCTTCCTCCTCCTCCTCCTCCTCCTCCTCCTCCTCCTCGGAGCATCTGTGCGCTCTTAAAAATCAGGCCTGTACACACCATTCTTTACGCCCTCTCCCTCAAGCCTTCTCTAAATTGCTTCATTACACAGAATTGCCTTTTTCAGAATGACCTATTAATGGCTGTTTAAAATCACTCAATTTACTTGGGAGAACATTCTTCGGGCTGGCACAGAGGGGAAGCGATGAAGCCAAGGAGCCCCTTGAAAGGCCAAGCAGTCGTGGTGTGAAATACCTCTAGCGGAGGAAACATGCCTGGCAAAAAGGTCTCAGCGTTCGGAAGGCACATTTCCTGCTGCAGATGCCTCCCTTGGTTGACTCGCCCTGCAAATCAGTGGGGCAGGGAATGTGGCTCTGTACACAGCCCCCCCCCTCCCCCCGCAATGCATCCACTCATTGTGCAAAATCCAATAGAGGTTCCGAATCAGAAGGCACTCCTGGTGTATCACAGAGTCAAGGAGTCGGAAGGGTCCCTAAAGGCCATCTAGTCCAACCCCCTGCTCAGTGCAGGGTCAGCCTAGAGCATCCCTGATAAGTGTTCGTCCAGCCGCTGCTTCAAGACTGCCAGGGAGGGGGAGCTCACCACCTCCCGAGGCGGCTGATCCCACTGTGGCACAACTCTTACTCTGAAAAAAGTTTTTTTCCTAAGATCCAGCCGATACCTTCCTGCCCTTAATTAAAACCCCTTATTGCGAGTCCTCTCCCCTCTGCTGCCCACAGGAACAGCTCCCTGCCCTCCTCTGAGTGACAGCCCTTCAGATACTTCAAGAGAGCCATCCTGTCCCCCCCTCGAACTTCTCTTCTCCAGACTGAACATTCCCAAGTCCCTCAGCCTTTCCTCATAGGGATTGGTCTCCATTCATTCATGCATCCATTCATTTTGTTGTTGTTCAGTCGCACAGTTGAGTCCGACTCTTCGCGACCCCATGGACCAGATCCCGCCAGGCCTTCCTGTCTTCCGCCGTCCTCTGAAGCGTGCTCAATTTCATGTTCGTTGCATCGATGACACTGTCTAACCATCTCGTCCTTTGCCGTCCCCGTCTTCTTTGACCTTCAGTCTTTCCCAGCATCAGGGTCTTCTCCAGGGAGTGCTCCCTTCTCATTTGGTGGCCAAAGTATTTGAGCTTCAGTTTCATTATCTGGCCTTCCAGGGAACAGTCAGGGTTGATTTCTTTTAGGATTGACTGATTTGATCTTCTTGCAGTCCAAGGGACTCTCAAGAGTCTTCTCCAGCACCATAGTTCAAAAGAATCTATTCTTCGGCGCTCGGCCTTCCTTATAGTCCAACTCTCGCAGCCATACATGACTACTGGGAATACCATTGCTTTGACCATGCGGACTTTTGTTGGCAGGGCGATGTCTCTACTTTTTATTATGCTGTCTAGGTTTGTCATCGCTTTCCTCCCCAGGAGCAGGCGTCTTTTCATTTCATGGAGGTTCCGAATCTCTAGGCAGTCCTGGTGTAACGAGTGGGGTTTCCATTTCAACTTACCTGCTTTTGTTGTACAGCTAGCCCCTGTCAGATAGCCAGCGGGGAGGGAGGGAGGAAGGAACGTAGACCTTCCCCTCCCGCTTCCTCATCTGCTTGCAGATGAGAGACACCCCCCATTTGGACAGGCCCCACAACCAATCACTGAGCACCTCAGTTGTCAGATTTCTGGCTCTGGGTGGGGAAATTCTTGGAGATTTGGACATCTGGAGCCTGGGGAGGGTGGGGTTTTGGAAGGTTTATAGCGTAGCCAACCTCCAGGTGGTGGCTGGAGATCTCCTGGGATTACAACTTTTCTCTCCAGGGGGTGGCTGGAGATCTCCTAAAATTACAATTTTTATCCAGGGGGTGGCTGGAGATCTCCTGGGATTACAATATTTCTCCAGGGGGTGGCTGGAGGTCTCCTGGGATCACAACTTTTCTCCAGGGGGTGGCTGGAGGTCTCCTGGGATCACAACTTTTCTCCAGGGGGTGGCTGGAGGTCTCCTGGGATCACAACTTTTCTCCAGGGGGTGGCTGGAGATCTCCTAAAATCACATTTTTCCCTCCATGGGGTGGCTGGAGATCTCCCGGGATTACAACTTTTCTCCAGGGGGTGGCTGGAGGTCTCCCTAGATTACAACTTTTCTCCAGGGTGTGGCTGGAGGTCTCCCGGGATTACAGCTTTTCTCCAGGGGGTGGCTGGAGGTCTCCTGGGATTACAACGTTTCTCCAGGGGGTGGCTGGAGGTCTCCTGGGATTACAACTTTTCTCCAGGGTGTGGCTGGAGATCTCCTGGGATTACAATGTTTTTCTCCAGGGGGTGGCTGGAGATCTCCCTGGATTACAATGTTTTTCTCCAGGGTGTGGCTGGAGATCTCCTGGGATTACAATTTTTCTCCAGGGTGTGGCTGGAGATCTCCTGGGATTACATTTTTCTCCAGGGGGTGGCTGGAGGTCTCCTGGGATTACAACTTTTCTCCAGGGGGTGGCTGGAGGTCTCCTGGGGTCACACCTTTTTCTCCAGGGAATGGCTGGAGATCTCCTGGGGTCACAACTTTTCCTCAGGTGACAGAGATCTGTTCACCTGGAGAAAAGGGCCACTTTGGGAGATGGACTTTATAGCATTATGCCCACATTGAAGTCCCTCCCCAAACCCTATCCTCCTCAGGCTCCACCCCCCAAAGCTCCAGGCATTTCCCAACCCGGAGCTGGCAACCCCAAAGGGGAGGGATCGCAGCAGGACAGAATGCCATAGAGTCCATGGCCTGAAGCTGCCAGTTTGGTGTCGTGGTTAGGAGCGCGGACGCTAATCTGGGAGAACTGGGTTTGATTCCCCACTCCTCCACATGCAGCTGCTGGTGTGACTTGCGGTCACTCATATGTTCTCTCAGAGCTGTTCTCCCACAAGCAGTTCTCGAAAGAGCTCTCTCAGCCCCACCTACCTCACAGGGGAGGGGAAGGGAAAGAACATTGTAAGCCGTTGTGGGGACGGGAAAGGAAAGGAGATTGTAAGCGCCTCTGAGACTCCTTTGGGTAGGGGTATAAATCCAATCCCTTCTTCTTCTTCTTCTTCTTCTTCTTCTTCTTCTTCTTCTTCTTCTTCTTCTTCTTCTTCTTCCTCTTCCGCTGCTGCTGCTGCTGCTGTGCGAACTGATCTTTGTAGTTTGGAGATCAGATGTAATTCCAGGAGATCTCCAGGCCTCACCTGGAAGCTGAGAACCCTTTTTGAAAGAGCAGTGATTGTCTACAAAAGGTACTTTTCAGAGTTTGCATGCAATTCTTTCACCAGCCACGGGATGTCACTGTTGGTTCACTGCAAAGGGGATTTGTTTAAATCCGGGAGGGCGGGGAGGCAAGTATCAGAAGTGCCTCTTGTGACTTCAAATTCTATGGAATTCGACTGTCGACTGGAGAAAAGAGACGTGGGACGGATACACATGAGAGTGCCTCCTTGGAGCAGGAGTAAAGTAGCACAAACTGGCTGGAATCCATTACCTGACAGGGTCGTAAGGAGAACATCTCAAGTCTAAACACTGAAGAACTGTGACCACATCCCACCAGGCCCTCCGGTCTTCTGCTGTCCTCTGAAGTTGGCTCAATTTCATGTTCGTTGCATCTATGACACTGTCCAACCACCTCATCCTTTGCCGTCCCCTTCTTCTTTGACCTTCAGTCTTTCCCAGCATCAGGGTCTTCTTCTCCAGTGAGTGCTCCCTTCTCATTGGGTGGCCAAAATATTTGTGCCTCAGCTTCAGTCTCTGGCCTTCCAGGGAACAGTGCGAACCAGAAGGGTTAAGCTGACCATGTAAATTATAAAAGTACAAAATTTATTAGGGTGTACACATATTAAAATATATTCGGGTTAACAATTTTTTTCAAGTATCAGACTAATAAAAGCATATCAAATATTACTGCTACTACTACTACTACTACTACTACTACTAATAATAATAATAATAATAATGCTTTCGATTTATTAATCGCTTTCCCCACAAGTGGGCTCAAAGTGATTTACAGTTACTTTTTAGACAGGGGACTAACAATGTTTTTCATAGGGGATAGGGAAGACAACATATAATTCATTTAAATTGCACACGCCGTACTGCCCGGTGGAAACGTTTCTGGATTGACTCAGTCATGTTCCAACAGCTGCATCGCCACACTGCCAC